>NC_045426.1:477338817-477643650 GCF_902635505.1 Sarcophilus harrisii
CAATAACAGTGGTGGAGCTGGGCAGTATATCTGGCCAACCTCACATTCCTAATACTTAACCAAGACAACAACCAAGTGAAACAAGTAGTGCACTTTTTTCTCTTTGAAGTATTTTTTCTCATTGAAATGCATCCCAAACTGAATTTGAGAAGTTTCAAAGCAGACAGGTGTTAAATTGCCACTGTATAGGCAATAATGGAGACTAATAAGCTGCTAGAACAGTGGCCTAATAAGGAGCATAATAAGATAACAGTAGGGCATCTGAACAAAATGATCAGAAACTCTGAAGGTGGAGAAAAATGTCACTTTTTGCATATTTTCAAAGAACTTAAAAAAGAGCAGTAGCTATTATGTAGAGGAGAGAAAGCTGGTTTCATATTCAAGAAGAGTTGGATTCTAGCCCCATCTCTCATTTGTACTTGGCTGTGTGACTTTGGGAAGGTCACTTTCAATGTTCTAGACCAGGGATTCTTGAACTTTTTCCATTTACAACTCCTTTCTGCTCAAGAAATTTTTAGACAAGCTAATCTTGAATCTGAGCTAGGGTGTTTTTGGCAATGTTCTTTCATGAGCCAAGTGTCCATGTTATAGGTTCAGAACTAAGGTTAGAGTAAAGTCAATGTGATCAACATGGGTGACTGCTGTCAGAAACACCTCAGATTTGTTACATCTTTCTTTACTTTTGAATTAATTTTTAGTTGTTGAATTCAGAAATTTTTTTTCTGTTGTCAAATTTTCTCCAATCCCCACATCCAGTTTTATGAGAGATTGAAACCCACAGTTTAAGAAGATTTGCTTTAAACTGTTTTCTACGACTACTAAGTTACAGAATAAAGGCAGTTTTACTATCTGGGAGTTCTCTATATCAATGATATAACAGGGACAGGCTCTGTACCCATATATTCAGGCTGTATAAACATACACAAATGAATTTGATTGTTCTAAGTCTGTCAAAGAATGATCAAGACAACCAATCAAGATGCAATTTTGAAGGATATTTTGACTGACCTAGACATTCTTTAAACTATCAAACTGTTCTGTGTATCAACAGAACCTTATCGAGGTATTTGTGCAAATAAATTTAATTTGTACTCAGATAGAACGCAAAAGGAATGAATGTACCTCTTGATGATCCAGTTATCTTGAAAGGAAGAATTTAGGGCATTCTATATCTGTTTTCTAGATAGTCAAGTACTACTAAAATTGACAATTATTGTTTAATTTAAGTAAAGTTTAAGATATCCATGATGAACACTGATAAATGACTGTTGACTGATTGATTGAGGGACTATCAATGTAATTGGACAAGAATATCTTTAATTATCTTAATAGCACACTTTTATTTTTGTTTGTGATCTAGGCTGTCAACAACAAAACATTCTATCCACCTCTAATGAAATAATGCTGTCTGAATACAAACTGACACATGCTATATTAACAACATATATTTTGATTTACAGTAATACTGATTTCCTTTCTGTTCCCTGCATTTTTACTCACTGTCTCCCAAGCCTGGATGGAATTCTCTCTCTTCTCATGTTTCCTGCCCTTTCTGATTTCCTTAAAGTTCCTTCTAAAATCCCACCTTTCCACAAAAAGTTCCCCAATCCCCCTTAATGTCAATCTCTCTGCTCAGTTTACCATCTCTAACTTGTCTTCTTGATAACTTTTTTTGTGCATAGTTGTTTGCATGTTGTCTCCTTTATTAGTCTGTGAACTCCTGGGTGCAGGGATTGGTTTTTATTTTTAAAATTTTTTTTCACAATGACAGGAATTTAATAGATGCTTAAATGCTTGTTGATTGATATCTCAGTCCCAGTTTCTCTTTTATAAAATTGGATAACAGCACTTACTTTACAGGGTTGTTATGAGGATCAAATGAAATAATATATGTAAGGTGCTTTGTAAATCTTAAAGCACTTTATAATTGTCAGTTGTTACATTTGGGAATATAATGCTCGTCTCCTAGTCTCATGCTCTTTCCAGGACGTTACATGACCTTTTTGTAGGAAGACATTGCTTCCCCAAAAGGAGTAAAATACATAATTTCCATCTTTTTTTTTAAGTAATATTGATGGATTTATGCCACATAATGTTTTGTCTAGTCTGGCTCCTCTAAGAGATGGCTAGACAGCCTTAAGGTTGCAGTTTGTGACTATAAAACTGAAGATTCCTCTATGAAAGTCTTATCTGCCACTTTGGAGTGCTTACCACTGGCTATAGAGACAAAATAGAACTCCACTGACAATAAGCCATTCACCAATCGTGAAAAGCCTTTTGTTTATGAACGTTCATCATCTGTGCAACTATCTGAGGGTCTACACTATATTTTTGTAAGTTTTGAGAGAATTAAAAACTTCCGGAAAATCTAGGTACATAATATTCTCCTGCTCTCCACAGCTATCACTGTATCACAAAAGGAAATTGAACTGATTTGTTCTTTTTCCCTCTTCATAAAGCCTTGCTGATTACTTCCTAGAGTCTATGCTGAGCTATCTGTTGGCAATTAATAACTTGATTTGTTCTAATATCTTCTTAGCTACTGAGGCTAAACTGACCAATCTTTAATTTCCAATGTCATTTTTTTCTTAATTTTTTGATGTTAAAGTGAGTTGTCCTATTTCAGTCCTCTTACTAATTTCTAACAATCTTAGGTGGTCTGTTGTCAATCCTTTATTAAATCTTAACCTTTCTTCTTATGGAACATTACCACCACTATATTTTTTGTTGTTGTTATAGTTTTTAAAAATTCTTTAATGGATTTCATTTTTTTAAAATTACTCTTTTACATAAATACTGCCTGGGCTAGTGATCTCTTATGATCTCAGTTAAAAGATTCTATGAGCTCCTTTGCACAAGCATTAAAGTTATGCATATATTCCTTTGTTACCTGTTTATATGTAAAAATAAAGAATTCCTGAGTAGTTTTTTAAATCTAAACCTTCCCTCAAATAAATGGAAAAGGGGGACATAAATTGTAGAGCTAGAAGGGAATAGAAAAATGACTCTTCATTATATAGATGAAAAATTGTTCATCAACCAAAGTAAAGGAACTGTATAAGGTCACTTAGTTATTAAATGACAGCCAGTATTCAAACCCAACCCTCTGAGTCAGTGCTCCTTCCACTGTGCCAACTGGATTAGTTTTTTTTTTAATTTGTTTGTTTTGCAAATATGAAAAGCATGCTAATTGGCAACTCTGATTTAACTAGATTTAGCTACAATAATAGTAATAATAATAATAATAAATATACTATCTACAAGTTTTATAGAGCTGAGAAGAACTCACAAAAGATTATATAAAATATTTCTTTTATGGGAGAATAATTGTCAGAAAGATTTAATAAAATACTGATTTTATATTATTTATTTGCTCAAGAAGTTGTAATGGCTCTCCCAAAGTTTTTTGGAACAATTCCAAATGTGTTATCCAAACACTAAAGGCTTTCCAAAATATGATTCTTACTACCTTGTTTCTTGCAGTTTCTCAGAAGTGTCTTACTCAATCTTTTCTTAGATCATTCTATTTTCCCAGCCTATTTCCTCATTCTCTTCATTATTTGAACTGTACATTGTTCATTTTAATTTTTCTCTCCATCCATGCTTTCTCCTTTTCTTGGTTTTTAATTCATTGTTATATTTTGTTATTACATCACCTTAATTTCCTCTATTCCTTTACTTTAGAAATAAAGAATAAAAAAAAAGAGGAAAAAAACACTTTGGCTAAACTAAACAACACATCAACCAAGCCTGATAGTATATGCAATATTACACATCCATAGTCCTTTACTTCTGTAAAAAAAAAAAAAAGTAAGCAGATGCTTTTTCTCCTCTGTCATTTGGGGACAAACTTAATCTTTATAATTCCACAGTGTTGAATTTTTTTCCCATTTGTATTATTGTAGTTTTGTGTATGTTATTTATCCAGTTCCACTTAATTAATTCTGTATCAATTCATATGTCTTCAAGTGTTTCTCTGAATTCTTCACAATGATTTTATATTTCCATTACATTCATGTTGTTTATACATTCCTTAACTATTGGGAATCCACCTACTTTTAGAGTAATAATATCAATAACAACAACTAGGACTTATTTAGCATCTACTACGTGCCAAGTATTGGGCTAAGAACTTTATAAACATTACCTTATTTGTTTCTCACAATTACCTTGAGAGATAAGCACTATTATTGTTTTCATTTTATAGTTGAGAAAAAAGGTTAAATAACTTGCTCAGCTCCCATAGCTAGTAAGTTTTAAAGGACAAATTTGAACTCAGGTCTTCCTTGTTCCAGATCCAGTGCTCTATTCACTGCACTACCTAGCTTTCTAATTATTATACAATTATCTTTATACATTTCCAAATAATTTTTCAGAATGCTTAGACCAATTTGCAGATCTAATGTATTAATATTCCTGTTTATAGTACCTCTCAGATTATTTTCATATTTTGTCATCTTTGCCAATTTGCTTGATGTGAAATGAAATCTGAGAATGATTTTGATTTACATTTTTGTTATCATTAGTGATTTGTAACAACCTTTTGACCACTCTTTCACTGGGAAATAGTTTTGTTGTTATATATTTGCATTGTTGGTCAGTCATTTCATTCATGTCTGACATTGCGTGATTCCATTTGGAGTTTTCTTGACAAAGATATGGAAGTGATTTGTCATTTCTTTCTCTAGTTTATTTTACAGATGAGGAAACTGAGACAGGCTCACACTAACTAATACATGTCTGAGATCAGATTTGAATTCAAGTCTTACTGACTCTAGACCCAACACTTTGTCTACTGTGCTACCTAGTTGCATTTCCATTAGTCCCTTCTATATTTTGCATATCAGTTATTTCTTAAAAGATATTTGATGTCAAGACTCATTGCTTCCTCTTTCCACTCTGGATATATTTTTTCTTATCCTACTGTAACCATATGGATTATAGTAGAGCAAAAGCTTTCTGATTTCATGTTATTGGTATAATCTTTTTTATTTTATTTATTTATTTTTTTTTTGTGATTGCCTTTCTCCTCTGTTTGGTTATGACTTTCTCCTTAAACATACATAGTTTTGAATGGTACCTTACTTTCCTCTCTCCTAATTTTTCATGATATATGATCTGATATGACATTTCTGATATATGATATGATACATTTGATATTTAAGCAACATATCCATTTTTATCTTAATGTGGTATAAAGTGGTGGTCTTAATCTAATTTTTGCTAAACAGCTTTCCAATTTTCCCTGAAGTTCTTGTCATATAGGGAGTTCTTTCTTAAGTAATTCATAGTATCATGTATATAGGACACTAGGTTATTGAATTCCATTATTTTTTACCCTTCCTTACCTTGTCTATTCTACTTATCTACTGTTTCTATTTTACCCAATACGAATTAGTGATTATTGCTTTATGCCATAAATATGTTCTAGAATTATTGGCAAGTTGACTTCTGGGGAGGGGAAATGTCAGTATGACATGTTTTTCCTTTGTGTTCCTTTGATTAATATCTGATAGTTTCTTTAAGGGGGAGGGGATTTAATTTTTAGTTTTTCAGAACAATTTTTCACCAAATGGTTGAGTAATTTTTAATTAAAATTCAGTTCAAAGTGACTCCTTACTCTTAGCAAAAGTATCTGTTATTTCTCCTATCTTCCTCCAAATCTAAAGCTTTCAATTTAAAATATAAACAATTTCCTGTTATGAAAATGCAGCTTTTTATAAATAGACTGAAATGGTTTTGAAGTTAAATTATCAGATAAATTTAGAACATAAACACTATTTTAAGAAACATAATGCTGATGTCATTCAATATTGCAATCACCCCTTTCCTTCCCCACCCCCTTTTCATTTAAACATCTAACACTCAGTCAGTTTTATAGATGAAATCTTTATCATAATCTTTAGACTCTAGTCATTGGATGAGTTACAATATTTATTACAGTCTAAGTGGTGTCTTAATTTGGCTATATTCATGAGATTTAAAGACTAGTCAGTGCAAATTTGATATGGAAGTACAAAGTTCAGAGGATAATTATATCAGTATATTTAGTTCTGCATGATATTCACATCTGGACTTATCCTTAGGTCCCAGTTCCTGAAATATTTATCATGATCTTTTCTTTTGGTGAGTCCCACATTTTTTGGCACTTGATAATAAACCAACCTGAATCAGTATCTTAATCCTGTTAAGCCTTTGTATTTGCTTTTTTTTTTTTTAACTCTGGAAGAGGTCTTTGAAGACTGTCAGGAAAGTCTAATCATGAAGCAGACTGTGTGATATTATTTGTGAGAATTAAGCACTTCCAAAATGGGAATTCTTTTGGATTAAGTTGGGCATGGTTCATTCATGAAACATTATCTCTGGAATTTCCCATCCAACATATTGATAAAAATTAACATTTTGAAGAAATACTTTAAGAAAATGAAATTGATTTACATATTTAGAAAATAATCTATATATTCAAATACATTGATTCTTTCCTCAATATTTTAGCTATTATATACAACATAATCAACCTAACACACTTATGAATACCGAGTCTAATAGTAATATAAAATAATAGCTCTATTAAAGATGCAACTTTGATTTGACCTATCTTGCTTTGTAAAAGATTGATTAGGTGTGCAAAATGTATAGTAACTAGACAAACTTTATATAAATATATATATACATATGTATACATTGTTCAGCCATATTCAATTGTGTCTGATTCTTCATCACCCCATTTGGGATTTTCTTGGCAGAGCTCCTGGAATGCTTTTGCCATTTCCTTCTCCAGCTCATTTTATAGATGAGGAAACTGAGGCAAATGGGGTGAATGATTTACCCACAGTACAGCTAGTAAGTCTCTAGTGCTGGATTTGAACTAAAAGAGATGAGTTTTCCTAACTCTAGGTCAGAATGCCATCTCACTACTCTACTGTATATACATATGCATATATAAACACACACATGTTTTATGTGTACATCCATATATAAACATACCTACATATAGGTGTGTGTATATATAAATATATAAATATATGCCTATATATATCTATATATATAATGTCTAAAACAAACATTTCAACTTTATGGAATCAATGAAATAAAGGCTTTTATTGATTATATATCAAATACAATTATAGATATATATGCAAATATATGCATATTCATATATATATGTTTTCAATAAGTAAAGAGGTTTGTATGCAAATTTGATAATGAAAGTAGTCACAAAATAAGCTTTTAATATATTTCTATGAATGTATTTTAAGAAATCATTAAAATATACTAATACAAATTACAGTTGAAATTTATCTTTCATTGAGTTTATAGTGTACACCAAATGTTTAGTCCTATACTGACTGAAATGAAGAAAAACAAGCTTTGCCCTTAAGTGAAACTTACTTCTTAGTCCACATTCGAGTATGTGTTCAAAATGACAATTGTTTCTAGGTGTTCATAGTTTTGTAAATCCTTGTACTTGGAGGCTTTTAGTTTTTTTCAATAGCATGATTATTTGGATTTTATATCCATTATAGGTGTCCTAAGCAATTGCAGTAGAAGTTTTCCTCTAACAGTCATGCACAGGGTTCTTTTAGATCTTTCTCCAAAGTTACTCCTCATTGGGGTGGATATATCTATCTATTCCTGAGTAGCAGTCACTGGAAAGAGTAGCATGAAAACTGGCATGGGTTGTATGTAATAGTGCTGGAACCATCTTGGATTATCTGTCTTTCTGATGGTTTTGATTAGATAGTTCATTCTCTTGAACACAGAAAACATTAGCTCAAGAGTTCAAGTAAATTTCTTATTTTAAACATGACACTAGGATTGTTTCAAAAATACTACCACAATTTTCCCCCAAAAAACTACCACCTTCAATATAGTAATAAAAAAGGGTATGTATTTTTTCCCTCTAGAGCTCTTTAATAAATAACGATAGCACTGCTGAACATTTGCCTTCTATAAACCTCAGCAGAGATGAGGAGCACATAACAATACAAATTGGACAGCTTAATCTTCATTCTCATTTTAGAATTCTGTCAAATGCTTATTTTTTAGAAATTTGTCTTTAAAATATGAAATAGCATTTACCTAATCTAATTGCCTCAGATGTACATATAAAGTGTAATTAATCATGATTTTTCAAAACATGTTTAATTTCATAATTGACTACAGTGAAATAGTCACAAGAATTTAGGATGTATGTGCTGAATCCATTATTGTTTGTGTATAATGTGGACAATTTTAACAAGTCTTACAATATTTATGCTTCCCATATGTGTGTACAATAGGGAAATGCTTTCTTTTTATAACATAATAATAGGTAGCATTTGTTAAGAAATTTAAAGTTTGCAAAGAATTACAAATACTAACTTATTTGATCCTCACAGAAACCCCATAAGGTAGGCTATTATCCTCATTTTATTGATGAAGAGACTTAAGCAGACAAAAGCTGACTATAAAACTAATAAGTACAGACAGACAGTGACTTAAAAAGAAAAGTTATCATACAGCTATTAAGTGTCTGAGGATTTGAATTCAGATCTTCCCAACTCCAGGTCCAACATTCTGTACATTGCACCACCTAGCTATTGTTACCATTTATACCTATATGTTTTTTTTTACCATTTATATCATCCTTTGTGTGATATCATTACTTGGTGCAACTTTTAAACCAGGATTTGAGATTCCACTTGTTCAATAGGACCAACATTAAAATGCTGGGCTGACCAGAAGAAGAAACTAGTGATTACAGTCTCTAATACAGTCATGAAATATTTCCCAGACTGTTGCTTACATCTCAATTCAACAATTTTTTTACCAAAGGAATAAAGATTGAAAGCCCTTTTTTCTATGCTGTCTTATAAAGTAGCCATGATGATTCCAAAAACCTTATGAACTCAGCGGAATAAAGGAAATAAGATAACATTATTACGTGGATTTAAAATATCTTTAGAGAATTGTATTCACTCAAAAGAGACTGGTCTAGTAAGTCACAAAGGAAAAATGCACTGGGTAAAAAATAAAAAAAATAGGAAAAAAGCCACAATACATTGTCCAGCACATAGTTGGAGAGTAGTTCAGTGTGACAATACATCAGTATAAGAAGGTTTTCCTATACATTTGTGACCAAATAAACTAAGAATTAAGAGATCAAGAGGTATCACATTTGATCACTGTATAATTGTTCCAATGACTGTAAACTGCTCACACTCATGAAACTCTTTCTTTTTTTAAAACACATCTATAATGTTATATGTATGCAAATCACAGAACAGTATGGCCTAAGAAGAATCAAAATTACAAAACACTAAAAATATAATGGAAATATGCAAATCAGGGCATGAATAGATTGTAGCATGTCATCAATAATTTAAAATATTTGAACAAATGGCATAAAAGTCTTCATAAAAACACATATGACTAGAACATGAGGTAGGCCAGTTGCTCAGCAAGACTGAGAGGTAATAGAAGCCTGTCTTGAGTTATATGCTGGTAGCCAAAATATATTAAAAGAGCCAGAGGAAAGTCTTCAGCATGAAATTTTGATTAAGGATTTAGGAAATATATGGGAAAAATTGTATAAAATGATAAAGTGTGTCAAGGTTATGATAAACTCCTGAGAAAGAAGCACATATCCTAAAAAAAGATCAGGAATCTACTGCAGTACAATCATACTGGAGATATTGCAGGTTTGCTTCCAGACTACCGTAATAAAGCAAATATTGCAATAAAACAAGTCATACAGTCACATGATTTTTTTAGTTTCTCAGTACATATAAAAGTATATTTATATTATACTATAGTCTATTAAATTTGGAATAGTATTATGTCTTTTTAAAGACATAATTTAAAATTTTTTTATTTTTAAATTTAAAATTTAAAATTAATTTAAAAACAATTTATTGCTTAAAAATGGGAACCATCAGCTTAGCCTTTAGTAAATCTTTTTTTTGTTGTTGTTGGTAGAGGATTTTATCTCAATGTTGATAGATGCTGACTAATCAGGGGAGTTTGTTATGGCCTGCCTTCTAGAGCCCCCACGTTGGGGTGATAAAACACACAATTGCTTTCTAGAGCCCCCACACTGGGGTGATTAAAATATACCACCCTAGTGGAGAAGGAATAAGGCAGGTCTCCTGAAGATGGTGGAAAAATGGAATCCGTTTATTTCAAGGACTTTTCCCCTTTTATACCCTCATTCCCTTATGTAACAAAACAATGGGCACATGCTAAGTATATACTGTGCTTGTGGGACCACATAAACAACTTGCTATTGTGCATAGTTTGCCACCTCGTATCACTCTTCCACCTAATATCACTCTTCTTCAATCACAACACAGATTGTCACTGCCCCTTGACTTCTCAGGAAGTCCAAGAGCCTTTAGGGGCGATGGGGAGCTGAACCAGACATTGTTAGCAGGTTCCCTCTGGGCTGAAGGGTCTTATACCTCACCCAGAATTTTTCTACTGCCTGTGACCTGCTATAGGGGTGCTTATGGAAGGTTGGGGTGGCTATTTCTTAAAATAAGCAACAATTAAATTTGCCCCATTTATTGACTCTTCCTTTCATGTGAACACTTAGAGACCATTGTAGGGTTATTAGTTTGCCTAATTTCAATATTGTTGTGTTTCAGAGTATAAGGAGGATTAAGGAGAAGTAGAAAGATGAGAAATCTGATCAGTCGAGCAGGCAGAACATTCAATATCAATTAAATTCTATGTTACATGGTTATGGTTCATAATGCCCTAAAACAGTTACAAGAATAATATAAAGAAAAACTTTGAAATATTATACAAAATGTGATACAGAGACATGAAATGAGCACATTCCATAGGAAAAAATGGTGCTGATAGACTTCTTCCACATGGGATTGACACAAATCTTCAAGTTTTTAAGATAAAAGAAAACAAAACAAAACAAAACCACAATACTTCCAAGCACAATAACATGAGAGAAGCCTATATTGAACTACAAAGATAAAAACAAGAGGATGACTAACTTAAATTGCCTCACATCACCATGGTAGAATACAGCAAAGGTTAGACTTGAAAGCAAGGATTTGTAGGTTCAAATTTTGGCTCATCATCAATTAATTCTGTGATTTCAGCACCACTTTGAGCCTCAGCAACTTTATCTGTAAAATGAGAAGGGGAGTTACTAGATGATTTTTGAAGTCACTTCCATCTCTACATTTAATTTTTTCATCTGTAATCCTGAACAGCATGAACTCTAAAGTCTCTCCTTGCCTTATAATTTGCTGTTTTAAAATCCATATCTATGATATCTAAGGCTTATGCATATCAATAAACTATAGAATGATAACATGTATATCATTTCAAGGAGGTGGGAATGTAGCATTTGCATGCTTATTTTAAATGCAGTAAGAGTTTGGCAAGAAAGCTAACTCATTATAAATGTAGTATGAGTCATGATTAGTATCTAGTGGTTTAATATTTCTATTTAAATAAATATGTACCATATTTCATAATCAAAAGATGAGTGAAGAAAATTAGTAGAAAAATATTTAAAGGTAAGTTGAATACCATTAAAATGCCAAAAGTTTAATAAAATTACTCATGAGTATAAGTTTTGCATAAATAATAACGGGCTTGTTTTAATAAATCTGACTTTGTTTTAACAACACTGATTAAAAAACATGAATGAGTCAGATTCTTCCCAATGTTAATACTTCTTTTGTATTAGGCTATATATTAAAGATGGCTCATTAAGTCAACAGGGCAGGCTTGAATGTTATGCTACCAGTTCTGGGGGGATATATAAAGTTGGAAAGGTCTGAAGAATGTTCTTGGAAATAGTCTTTGTCTATTATCCTGAAACTACTGTAACTGAAAATAAAGAGACTCATCATCAGTATCACAGAAACTAGAAAATGAACATTTTAGCCAAGATAATCTCTGAAATAAAGTAAAACAAATAGCCCTAAGTCCTGTATAGTAGAGTGATAAGTGGGAGCTCTATAAAGAAAGGACTTTAACAGATAGGATGAGGAGTTTGTATTTTATCATAAATAGTATATGCTTGGTAATATTGACTATTTGTGCAGAAAGAGTTCAGAGAGAGAGAGCTCTCTCTGTGGGTTAGAAGGCAACACAAGACAATGAAGTTGGATTTGAGTTTGACCCTCAATGAATAGGATGGGAATATGCAGAGTGGAGGATAAGGGGCATTTTAGGTATAGGCAATAGCATGAGTGAAAGGTCTCTTGGGCAAATAAGGAGTAGGTTAGCATGAGTGAAGGGAAAGTAGTTGGTTGGAAAGTAGTGGGAAATAAATTTGAATAGATCAGATAATAATAATAATAACAGCTCTCGTTTATTTGTTATTGTTTAGTCATTTGAATTGCACCTCACTCTTAGGAGGTTTTTCTTGGCAAAGATACTAAAGTAGTTTGCCATTTTCTTTCAAGCTCATTTTTCAGAAGAGGAACCTGAGTCACACAAGGTTAAGTGACTTGCTCAGGATCACACAGCTAGTAAATCTAAAGGTGAATTTGAACTCATTTTCTTGACTCAAGATTGGGTGCTCCATTCATTGTGCCACCTAGTTGTTATCATTTATATAGCTCCCACTATATTCCAGTTACCATGCTAAGCACTTTACAAATATTATTTCATTTGATCCTCACAAAACCCTTGGAGATAAGTGCTATTTATTTCACAGTTGTAGAAATTGAGACAGAGTTTAAATAACTGCCCCAAAATTACATAGCTAGTAAGTGTCTCAGTTCTTCCTGACTTCAGGACCAATGTTCAATTCGTTGAACCACCTAGATGGATCCAGACTCTAGAAATTCTTCAACCAATATTGGATGTATAAGAAACTGAGAACAGCATGTCAGTAATTTGATTCAGGCAAGTGTTTTTGTAATCTGTGAATATTAGACAAATAATTTTGACATAAGGCTTGGTTATGGCAATAATTATAAACAAAACAGAAAAACAGTGTTTCATTTTTCTGGCTTTTCTCTTGTGAATGCCAACATAACAGTAAATTAAATCTGATTTTTATTTTGCACAGGGAAAATGTAAATCTTTTTTATGAGTCAGAAATCAATTTCAAACTTTGCAATCTTGAGGTTTAACTTTGTTATATTATAGGTTTAGTCTTTGTTAAAAAGCATTTTTTAAAAATAGAATTAAGGAGAAAATATGGGAGCCCTCCAGTGGCCAAAATAAATCCATGCAAATTCCTATGTTTGTTTCTTCATACCAAATTTATGAAGATAGTTCACTTGTTATATTTGTTTATATGTTATATATGTTTCAAGTGGCCAACACAGTGTTTTAGTTTTATCCTTTTTGTGAAAATGATGATTTGGGTCACCATTTATTCTATGACTGTTATTAGGAAGTATGAAGGGTCTCAAGAAGGAAATTAAGGGAGAAGATAGTTATATTTAGGGGAATCAGGACTAAAAGGTTGCCACATGAAAAAGAAGAGAGGGAAGGGACAAATGTTCAATAATTGCCTATAATAAGCAAGGTCCTGAGTTAAGCACTTTCACTGACCATGAGATCATAACATCATAAACCTAGACTATTGTTATTGTTCATCATTCATTTTCGAAGAGAACCAATTACATCATGGTGATATCTTGACTTATATACGAACTGGATTTAAGTGAGGCAGAGTTGCTCAAAGTCATATGCCTCATTCTTTTCCTATAGACTCATCAAAGTTCAGTGGACAAGATGGGGATAAGAAACATTTCATAAGCAATCAAGTCAAAGCCCCTCACTTGTTAAGTGTTTCACTCAAGTTTATGGAGTAAGGACCAGGGGAAGAATATGTACTCAGTTCTGATTACAGAGCTACTTTTTTTTTGAAAAAGAAAAGAAGTTTTAACTACCAAACCTAGGGAATAATTATCAATTTCTTTCTCATTGAACAATTTGGAACTATGCCCAAAGGATTATAAAATTGTTCATACTCTTTGATCCACCAAAACTGCTAATATGTCCGTATCCAAAAAAGAACATAAAAAGGGGGAAGGACCCACATTTACAAAAATATTTATAGCAGCAATTTTCATGGGAGCAAAGAATGGGAAAATGAGGAGATGTCCATCAATTGGGGAATGGCTGAGCAAGTTGTGGTACATGAAAGTAATGAAACACTATTATGCTATAAGAAATGAAGAGAAGGCAGATTTCAGAAAAGTCTGAAAAGACATGAACTAATTTTGAGTGAAGTGAGAAGAATCAGGAGAACATTATACACAGTAGTAGCAACATTGTGTGATGGTGAGCTATGATGGATTCAGCTCTTCTTGGCTATTCAGTGATTCAAGACAATTCCAAAAGACTTATTGATGGAAAATATCATCCACATCCAGAGAAAGAACTATGGAATCTAAATGCAGATTGAAGCATACTATTTTCACTTTTTAAATTTGGTTTTATTTCTCACGTTTTTTTCCTTTTGTTCTGATTTTTTCCCCATTAACATGGCTAATATGGAAATACATTTACCACGATTGTATATGTATAATCTATATCAGATTGACTTACTATCTTGAGGAGAAGATGGGACAGGAGGGAAGGAGAAAAATTTGGAACTCAAAATCAAAATGAAAGTTGAAAATTATCTTTACATGTAATTGGAAAAAAATACTGTTAAAAAAAGAATTTCTTTCATGTAGCGAGCAGATCTGGGTCGACTATTAAAGAATTAAGATTTTGTGTTCCATAGAACAAATACTCCTTGTAATACTTAGGAGGTGAATTTTGGTTTGGCAAGCATTTGCAAAGACTAGGTAAACTATTATTAACTTCAGGAAGTGTCTTGATGATTAATCCCCTGCTTTGGAGTACAAAATTGATCATATAAAGGCCTAATACAGGCAAATTTGAGGAGACCTATCCTTTTGAAATATGTCAAGAATATAAAGTTGATCAAAACTTATCAAACCTTTAAAGTGCATTTTGTTTACTTAACATTCCAAGGTTTCAAAATTCTAGATGGAATTCTTCCTTTTAGAAATGTAGACAAAGATGACTCAGGCAGATTGGGAAACATTTAGGGAATAAATTACTCATCTCCTGATGATATATTTTGAGTAGCCACGGAAAAAATTAATTGTATACTGAGCAACACATAACTTTGCTTAATGGAGGTATTTTATTTCCTTCTATTGCAGCTAACAGAGAACTGTGATGAGTATGTTAAAAATGTTCATGATGAAGAAAAGACTCAGTCACCCCAAGCTGTGCCTATTATTTCACTTTTCTACTTCCTCATTAATTTATATTCTAACATAAGCATTTTTTGATGTGGCAGAACTGTTTATTTTATTTCTGATTTAGAAGTTTTATATGTGAAATATTTTGGTTTTCCTTTTTAGCAAATGCATATCTAACTAAGCCAGACAGCTGCATTTTCAAGTGCTCATTCTATATCATCAGATCACCAGCAATAACTGAGTATAAAATCTGAAGCTGTATCTTTGATTTGGAAATAATCAACTCAGGTTTACAATGTAGAACAATGCCATCATGCCAATGGATACTTTTTCCTCATATTAAATTCTCATAAGTTTTTGCAAAAAAATATATTTAGCTGAAATAAATATATAAAATCATAGCTTTAGTTCCTCAAAGAGGGAGAGCGTAGATATTTCATAGATTCCTAATAATTATTCTAAGTTTGTATAGTACAAGCTTAAAACTCCACAGAAGAGCTAAGAAAAGAAGCTGCCATCATAATTACTCCAAGGAAGTTATCTCTATCTACAGAGAGGTATGAAAAGAAATTTCTGATTAACTTGAATGTAATTTTTAAAATGTAATTATTTTACCTAAGTTTTCTACTTGTAAAATCTAATCAGGTTTTAAAGCAAAAACCACACATACACAAAGAGTTTTCCATCAATTATCCTTTTTACCTGTGAGACAACAGATTATCAATTCAGATTATGCCACTATCAAATTCCCTAAACTAATAAAGGTCAAACTCAGTTGGTATTTGTGGATAGAATCCAAGAAATTCCTCAGGAAATGTTATGGGTGATTCACTAAGAGAGATTCATCTAGGGAGTAAGCTATTTCCTGACAGTAAACCAGACCCTTCTGGAAGCTGCACTCTGTCTTTTGAGGCCACCAGGGTATTATTTAGCCCACTGAAGCAATCATTTACTCTTGTGGGCTCCAGGATGGAATGGAACTTGCTCGCTAGGAGACTCTGGTTCATTAAGTTGAATATTTTCCTCACATCATTATAAAATGTTCTGATAATGCTGAAAGTACAATTTTTTTTTCTAAAATGAATGAGATCTAAAGTCTTTCTTGGTTGTTAGTGAACATTTAATGGTCACATCATACACTTTACAAGAGAATGAAGTGATCCCCATGTCCTGTACAAATACTTATATTAGAGTAAGATGCTGTATGTCTTGTGTGATTTCAGAACATGGAGCCAATTAGCTTAATAACTGGCTAGACAAGAAAGTGAATACTGATATAAGATTATTCAAATAGCTGTGAGTTCCAGAGATAGTAGTGTTAACATAGTGGTAAGATATGATGTATAGAACTATTCTGTAATGAAATTTGAGGGACATTATTATAACCTTTAGAGAATATACACTCTCACTCCCCAGGGTAGACTAGAAACAAATATTAATTAAAAGTAAAAATGTTATGCTAAAAACTACTTCTCTGCTAATCAGATGAATTCTCTTTATAGCAGGTGTGTGTTTATTTGTTTTTTAGGGATGGGGGGGTGTTGTTCAAAGGCAACTCATGGGAGAAGATACCATACTCCCATAAAGTTCCATTCAGATAGAACTGATTAAATACTCTTTATTTCAATAGCGGATAAAATTCTGGGAAACATAAAGATAATATTTTTAATAATCTCTACATAGTGATCAATGTCTGGTCCTTATAAAATTGACAAAGAATTACTATTCTAGGGTCTGGTCTTTATGGCATCACTTTCATTAAAATATGCTCCAGTCACCATTTCTCTAGTCTGAAGCCTTAAGTTCTACTGCCTATTAGCTTTAAGAATCCTCTTTGGGTTAAGTAGTATTTTTCAGTGACTATAGAGAAAAGTTCAGGGACACCATTCATTTTAGGCAGCCATGGCATTTCATTGAAATCAGTATCACTTCTGAAGGAAGTGGATATTTTATATCTCTTATTTCTTTAACAATTTCTCATGCTCTGAAACTACTCTACCAAACTCCCATTTGTACTGACAGATCAAGTTCCCAGAAGACAGTAGATTAACCCTTGAGGGATTGTAAAGTTGCTTTTTCTAATGCTGTAGTTCACAAGTCCCTATACATTGACTTTCTTCTTGATTACTGGTTGATAACAATTAGTTAGCTAGTTTATAGCCATTTCATGAAATTCATGAACGAGAGATAAGGGACTAAAAGAAAAGCGGCTTATAGGAGAATGCAGGAAAAAAGTTAATGTTGAAAAGGATTTTTTTTCTTTCCATGAAATCTTTTCCATAGAAGACTGGATAAGTGAATTGTAACATGAGTAAAAACTAGCTGAATTCTTTATAAACTATGAGTCTCAATTTAAATGAAATATTAAAAGTAGTGGAATATAGCACTGTAAAACTTTCAAAAGTTTCTATATGCTACCTCATTTGTTGAAGCAGTTATCCTGATTTTATGAAATAGGAAATTGAGATTCAGAGGAGATAACTAACTTAACTAGGGTCACACAACTAGTAACTTTTATACATGAACTTCAAACCTAGATCTTTCTGACTTCAAGACCAGTACTCTTCCAATATTCCATGCAGCTTTTCTGTGCTAACTTGGAATTGATTCCTTGTGATATGCTAAACATAGCCTGTTTTCCTTCTGTATAATTTCATCATGATCACTGAGCAAACCTATATTGCTACAATGGAAAAGGATTTTTTTGTAAGTAGGTCAATGAAAACTTGTTGTGTATTGGGATTAAACTGTTTTGTTGTTTAAATCTCAACTTTACTCCCCAAGGAGAATTTAGAATGCTTAAGATTTAATTATGTTTCCAATATTACATGGTTATTAACAACCAATGTTCTAGTGTTTCCAAATCCCCCATCTATCTTGACATTTTGCATTATTGGTTTAATTTGAATGTCTAGAAGATATATATACATGTTAGTAACACACAGAAAAAATCCAAATTTAAGACTACAAGTTCCAATGGTTGTGTAACTTAATGTTTTTGTTGTACAATATGTCTTGTTGACTCTAATATAAAATCTAAAGCCACAGTATTTCTCACTCATAAACACTCAATTAATGCATTTTACAGAATCATGGTGTCTCAGAGTGAGAAAGGATCCACAAGGTTCTTTATTTCAATTCAAACCTAAATAAGAAACTTCTTTGCAACACTTGTAATGGCAAGAAATCACTCAACTTTTGCATCCTATGATGGGGAATCTACTGGTTCCCAAGGCAGCTCACTCTTTTTCTGGATATCTGGACTTGTTAGGAAGTTTTTTTCTCCTATCAAGCCAAAATCTGACTATAAATTCTACTTATTGCTCCCATTTGTATATTCTGAGCCAGTATAATACTTGCATAATACTTTCCTCTGTGGCAGAACTTTACATAACTTAAGATACTTGTTATGTTCCTCTTAAGGTTTCTTCTTTCCAAAATGAACATCCTGGGTTGCCATGGTCCTTTCACCATTCTGGCCTGCTTTGGTCTGGCTGAGCTTCAGTCTGTTGTGCCCAAGATGTGGTGTCCCAAACTGAACACTGTAATTCAGTTATGGTCTGAACATAGAACAATAGAGTGGTAATTATTAACTCTTTTGAACATACAACATTTTTGTTAAATTAGTTCAAAGGAAGCATGCCATTTATGCCTGCTCCCAAATCACGCTTAAAAAGGTTAAACTGTATACATCTGAGCTTCTCAAATTGTTCTCCCAGTCACATTAGACACCTCTTGAAATGGTTCACAATTTTAATGTAGTTCATACTATGTTCCTTTCAATAACATCTCTTGAATATTTGAGATGTTTTTGCTTATTTGCACTTTCAACTATGCCATTAACTTTGAAAACTTTCCTGTTTGCAATCTGCTTGTTAGCTGACTATGGGGCAGTTACTATGAAAATACGGCACAAAAATCCATGTGGAACATAAAATGAAGATGATTGTGGCAAATCTGATTCCAAGGTTTAATATGTTACAGTGTCAAACAGGAGCATACAACCCATAAATAAATAATAAGAGTTATTTAAGAATAAAATTTAAAAAATTCTACTTATACGTATTATTTCTTCAAATAATTAGTTATGAGGACATAAATATGTATTGTTGAGACCTAATTATTTAATAAATGATACTGTTAGGTATTCATTTTGAGCTGAAGGATATGAAAAAATTACCAAAACAATAGACATTTGTTAAGGATCTAGTTTGAGCCAGACACTATTTTAAGTGCTATCTACCTACTCAAGTAAAGATATCAGTGATATCATATATGATGTCATATAAAATGATGTCACTGAAGGAAAGAAAACTTGGTGGAGTGTGGTATATGGTATATGAATATTGGAAAGCTGGTGCCAAAGAGAGGATTTTAGGTCTAGGTGATAGGGAACCACTATAGTTTACTGAGGAGTGTTGTGCTAACTCACAAGAGGAGACCCATTCTGCAGTTCTGGGTTGGATCTCCAGCAGCCACTGTCAGGAGGCTCCCGTGTACTCCAACAGAAAAATGGGATTATATACTTGGACCTGTGCTATAGGAAGATCACTTTAACTGCTGAGTAGAACATGGGAGAAGAAAGTTGAGGTAGGTAGACCAGTCAGTTCACTACAACAAGCAAAGAGTGAGGACATAAAGCTGGTGCCAATACAAAGAAGAGATGGATAGAATGCACTGAGTTTCTATGAATTGTTAAAATTTGAGAACCTCAGGCCAAGAATAAATTCTTGGAAGGTTTTAGTAAAGACATACCTCCTACCTGCCATTATGACCACTAGCCATTCTTTGGATCTAAATAGTTCTGAATCCACCTAGCCTATGTCTTTACATCTTATCCATGAAGATATTTGGAGAGATACTGTCATTAGCCTATCTAGTTAAAGTACAGGAATACTATATTTATAGCATTCCCCAGTTTTATGCGTCTAGTAACTTAATCTTTAAAAAAAGGAACTTCTTTAATCTAGCATAACTAATTTTGATGAAACCAAGATGTTATTTGTCAAACACAAAATTCTGAGAAACTATGCCTTTGATAATGAATTCTAGAATTTTTGCAGGAATCTGAAATTCAACAACAGCAAGCTGCTAAGTTGCCATCTCCTCACCTTTCACAAATTTTTACTACCTATTAACTATTTTTAAAATCTGTCTTTCCCATTTTGAAGGTTATTCACTTTGAATTAAGAAAAATAAAATAAAAGCGGAGTAGTTCTGCCTTCTCTCAGTTACCTGTTATCAATAACCCATGCGTTCTAAGGACTGGAATTCTCTCTTTGTGTTTGGTCTTGCTCCCAAGCCTTTTTTTATGTGGTCACCAATCTCATTTCCTTTGGGTCAGTAGTTCTCCTAGTATTCTTCTCATAGGATTGTGCCTCCCCCCTCTTTTTTTTTTTTTTAGCTTTCAGTTATTTTCTGCTCTTATCCACATTTTGCATAATTTTATGAAAATCTAAGTTGGCCAATGAGTTTTGACCATTAATTTCTTTAGATATTTCCTTTTTTCTTCCTTCCTTCATCAGAATAATTTGTGTCATAGTTATTTCATTCTTGAAAATTTTCAATACTCTTAGATTAAATTCTCTAAGGCTACCTGGAGTTAATTTGTCTTTTCTCTGAATTCCTCAAAATTTCTTCTCCTGTAGTCTGTGGAACAAATCATACCCAGTTGCTCCCTCCTCCTCTTAAATGCATCTTTAAAATTTCACTATTTCTCATTTGACCATAACAATGAAAATTCAAAGACTCAAAAGAAATGATAGAATAAATCACACTTACAATGTACATTGAGGTTTTTCAAAGTCTTTTCTGCATAATCTTAGGAGATTGTAGTACAAATATTATAATTAAAAAAAATTAAACTTTTAATTAAAGGATATTAAACATATGTTTGTGACCTGAAACTTTCCTATTTTAGTGCAATTCCTCAAGAATGAATTAAATTAAAATTTAAAAGGATTTAAGACTTTACAAAAATCATTAAGTGAATACTTTTAAATGTTTCATTGATTTGAATGAGTTTTTTTTGAGTTTTTTTCCCTTACCTCAATTTTTTTTAAACTATATGAAAGAATGTTATGATTGAGTGATGCAAACTGCCCATATTATTGCTCCTCCATTCCCTGTTGGCCTGAGTTCAATACCCTTCCTTGTACTAAAAATAACTGATGAAGGAACCCATGTTAAAAATGTGCTCAGTGATTTTATTTTTCTCCTTTTCACACTCTTTTGCAGCTCCTTGGAACAGGAACAGGAATAAACTATAACACTTGCTATCTACACTTTACACAAAATAAGCTATTTAATATCTGTATCTGTGAAGGAATCACCTCTTTCTTCTCAAACCTTATATCAGAGCAATTGTCCATAAGAAGGACTACTTGAGAACCAGAAGAGATTGAAGATATAGATTGAGGTGTGCACAGCAGTGGACTATGAGTGTAATAAAAATTTAGGGAACAGCAAAATCTCCATGGAAGGAAAAAAGTCCCCTAGTCTTAGAAATTCAATAGACAAGCGAAAGCAATTTCAAAAACCAGAGAATATGGTCTCATTTTATCAAGAATGAATAGGCACACACACACACATGCACACACACAATTGATGAAAGCTCTAAGACTTCCCCTTTAAGCCTTCATTCCTCTTTGCTTTAAAAAAATGTCCTTCTTTAATAAATCAAAACTGCACTGAAATTTTTGAGATACTCTGTAAACCTTGTCTTTTTATAACTAAGAGGGATCTCAGGAGGCTATCTAGTAGAAATCAAAATTTTGGAAGCACTTAAGAGATCATGATCCATAGGAATTAATTTCCTAATATTATACAAATCAACCTACTAATCATTTCACCCCACAAGCATTTATTAAGCACTTACAATAAATCAGATACTTTTGCTAGGTACTGGGGAAGGGGGGATGGAATGGGTTAACATGACAAAAAAAAACAAAAAAACAATCCCCAGACTCAAGGAGATTACTTTTCATTTACAAAAACAACATATATAGATATAAGTAGATTCAAAATATATACAAAATTAAGTAATTTTTCAGGGAAAGGTAAAAACACCAGGAAAAGGGGGCATCCAGGTGGCTGGATGGGGAGAATAGAGTTCAAAACCAGCTTCAGATAATATTTGGGTGATATACGGCAAGCCAGCCTCTGTTTGCCTCAGTTTCATCTGTAAAATGGGGATAATAATAGTGCCAACCTCCCAGGATCAACTAAAAGTATAAAATGTTTAGCACAGTGCTTGGTGCAACATATTGTATAAATGTTAGCCATTGTCACTGAAGGAAGACACCAATTATAAAAAGCCGAGGTACAGAGGGTCCATTCTAGTCAAGAGGGACTCTCTGTACAAAGGCATTCAGATTCAATTAATTTTCAGCATCTCACTTCACAATCTACAAAAGAGGGTACTTGTATTCCCAATAGAAGTATCTTAGAAAAGAAATGGTGTGTTAATTATAGGTATTAAGGACAACTACCTAAGGTGAAGCCGCAAATTTCTGTTAATTTGTAGTGAGGATTCAGCTAAGTACAGGATAGATAACTCTTTGTGTTAGAAGCTAATTCTGGTTAAAAATGAATCAGTGTGTGATTACAGCAAGCTATTTAAGTTAGCTATAATCTTGAGTGAGGGTGGATACACTGCATAGAGTGTCAGATTTGGATGCAGGAAGACCTGAATTCAAATATGGCCTTCAACACTAGTGACCCTGAACAAGTTGCCCAATCCTGTTTGCCTCAGTTTGCCCATCTGTAAAATGAACTAAAGAAGGAAATAGCAAACCACTATATTATCTTTGCCAAGAAAATCCCAAATGGGGTCATGAAGCATTGGGCATAACAGAAAAGATAACAACAAATAATGTTGGGACATAACCCAGTAATCATCCTGGGTTTTGTAGCCTAGAAATGAAGGGAATGGCTAGTGAAACCCCAAAATATGTATGTCATACTCTGCTGGTTATTAAATAGATGCTTGGTGAGTGCTTCCAGGCATGCACAGTGAAGGGCCCCACTTCAGAGCACATATATGCAAGTGTTCAATGACTGTTTCCTTCACTCATCATGTGGCAAAGATGAGCCTTTTCCTTAACTGTTGAGGTAGTATTGGGTGTACACACAGAAAGTCCCACTTTTTCCTTGGTTGCTTTCAAGTGAGGAGGATGAAATGGTATAAGCCTTCAGGTAGGAGAAGAAACCTTAGTACTTTATCTCTCCACCTGGACTCCATGAGCACATGGCACTGCTGTTGCTTCTGTTCCCTAATCTGTTTATTTCTTCATCTTAGTTCAAAGAGTATTTCAAATGGTTGTGATCTTATAAATTTTGAAAGGCTAGAAAAGGAAGCTATTGGAGGTCCAAGAACTTTAATCCATATCAATTTGCTGGTAATCAAGTCTAGTGCAATATTGTGGTTCTGAGCAGTCACTTGCTTGACTCATCCCATTGATGAGTTGAAATGGTAGTCAAGATGCTGTGCTCTTCAGAAAGTCTATAGTGATCCTGCACTGGAAGCAAACTTGATAGGGGTCAATACTTTATAGAAACTGTTTGAAGTTTGAGCTTATGTTCTTTAGGGACCAAAATGGTTTAGGAAATTTGATTTGGGAGGGTGTTGTTGTATTTGAGCCTTGTTCTCTTTTTTTCTGTAAATAAGCATATAAATATATAGATCTATTCATATATAATCAGAAGTTAAAAATTGTATCTTTTCAGTAAATATAAAAAACTACTCAATGTTAGTTAAGTGATTTGGGGTACTCCTAAGAAACGTGATGGGCTAACATGAAGAATAAAATACACTTATTTCAACATAGCTATTATGGGAATTTGTTTTGCTTGACTATACTTATTTCTTACAAGTATTTTGGTTTTTCTTTTTTTCTGGCGTGAGGGGAAAAAGTAAGAAAGAAAAAAACAAATGATTGACAAGTGAAAAAAATTCAAAACACATAACATAACCTAGTGAATCATTAGTTCAGTAAATGAAATAGATGAGATAATAATTGGTGATTAATACTAGGGAGAATACAATATGGGGGGTCAACATCAATACTTGAAAAGGATTTGGTAATATAGGCAATATCACTATTTAAAAATTCAGATATGCAAAGATAATCTTAAAAGGAACTTGTTTGCTTGTAAAGGAAACATATTCGGGAAAGTAACTGAAAAATTATAGCAAAAGAAAGGGGGGAAACCAACAGTTTTTTTTTCTATAATAGATGCTGTAAATTAAGGAATACAAAAAAAAACCCCTAGAATCTTTTCAGTGAGGCCCCCATAAATGTCTGGGGCCAAATTTCTATCCCAGGTGAGGCTCAATCTCATTCTACTATGGGGAGATAAAGGCCTAAACCTCTCTTCCCACCTAGATGCTTATAGGATTTCACCCTCCTCACAGAATGCAACCATCAATGGAGTCTCATTTCATCTGCTGTGTATACAAGCAGTTCTAGTTCACAACTGAGTAAAAATTCTCTTTCTGCCATCCTTTAAATAGGCAAAATAAGTCACAGAATACCTGTTAATGCTCTTGGTCATTGTCTTTTGTTTTTAAAGAGGACCAAAGTGACATCACTGTTAGGATCAAGGTATGGTGTGGATAGCTATGGCTGATCAAATCAATATGTGCTCAGAACACTTTATATAGCTTGGGCACAAATAATCCATGTGACCATTTAGAGTGAAATGTCTCTAAATTGTGCGTCACATGTTTATTTTGAGTGAATGCTCTAAAGTGAAGAGCAGGGTCTTTCACTGTGTAAAACCTAGAAGTGGTCTCACCAAACATCTACATGAATACCTTAGGAAGAAAACTGAACTATATGCTCCTAAGTAGTGCATAACCACAAGAAAGTACAAAAGTTCCAAAAATCTCTTTGACAGAAAATCTATATTCTAGAAATACATGAAAGTTTAATATGCCTTAATTATTATTAATATATTAAATAAATAAATTAAATATTTCTTTAGGCTATAGTACCTTGCAATAAAGGATACAGCTTTGTTAATCTAAGTATTTCTTATAATGTTATAAAGGAGAAAACATGGAGCCTTAGTTAGAGCCTTCTATTTGAAATCAGAGAACATGAGATTGAATCCGAGCTTTGCCATTTACTACCTGCATGTCCTCAGGTATAATATAAGGGTGTTTCACTAGATGATACCTAAGGTTCCTTCTAGCATAAATCTATGATCCTTTAACTTTTTTTTTTAATGGCATATGCTCCTACACATTCCAGACAAATCCCCTTAATTATCCTTCACTCCTTTCATTAGTATTTCTATTTTATTGTAAAATTTAGCAGCAACGTTCTGTAACAGAATATTTTTAGTATGAAATTTTGGAACTAACATGCTACAGTATTGGAGAGACATTGTCTATTCTGTTTTTTTTTTTAAAGAATTATGCTATAATTTATAACAAATGGAAGCAGTTTTGGATAAAATAAGCTAGTAAAAATTTACTCAGAGATTATGAACCAAGATGTCAAATCATTGTCTTTTTAAAAGTATTGCCTCTTGAACCAAAGCATATGAAGATAAGTTGAACATCTCCAGAATACAGAAAAACACATTTTCCTCCTTTAACACATCTGATGTGAATAGAGACTTATAGTCCATCTCTAATTGGAAAAAAGTCCATTTTCTCTCTTTTAAATGATGTGGATCCAGTAGATTAAAAGTAATTCTCCATGTCTTTAAATGACTAAAACTTCACTTTCCATTTTTGATTCAGTTTGAGGTTGCTCCTTCACCTTACATCAGCATTAAGTTACTATTCTTTGGCACCTTGGTAATTTCAGATAGTAACCGTATATATTGACTGCTGAGTTTTTGTTCAAGGAGATAAAATTTTTCCGCATGTTTGCCAATTACATCAGTAGTATTTATTATTTTATTATTCAATCATTGTCAGTTGACAATGCTTCCTTTTGATAAATGATAGTTTCATTATGTCTAATATCCCTTTCTGTTCAAATTTCAAACATGTTTTATATATCCTTTCTCACCAAAATGGAATTATTATTTTTCAAATTTAAAAAAGTGTCAAATGATAAACCTTGATATAAAAGCCCTGTAATATTAATAATGTCTTTAAAATAAAAGGCCATAGGGATAAAAAAGGAAGGATAGTTTTTTTTTCCTTTCTCATATTGTTTTTCCACTTTTGATCAGATTTTTCCTATGCAGCAAGATGAATATGGAAATATTCACATAGTTAATTTATATTAGGATTGCTTGTTGTCTTAGGGAGGGGAGATAAAGGAAGAGAGGGAGAAAATTTTGGAACAAAGGTTGTGCAAAGATGAATGTTGAAAATGATCTTTGCATGTATTTGGAAATATAAAATGCTATTTAAATAAGACAGCTATTAAAATAAAAGGTGGCACAGTAGATTGAATATCAGACTTGGAATCAGGAAGAACAAAGTTCAAGTCCAATCTCAGACACTTACTAGTTATGGATTCTGGGAAAGTCACTCAATTCTGTTTGCCTCAGTTTCCGCATCTATAAGGTGAGCTGGAGAAGGAAATGGCCAAACTAGTACCTTTGCCAAGAAAAGCCCCATATTGGGTCATGAAGAATATGACTCAATTGAAGCAACTTGACCACAACAAAAAGAGTTAAAGAATAAGTAGTTTAAAATAAGAAAAAAATTAATATTTTATTAATAGTCAAAGATATGGGTGAATATTTTTTCTTCCTAAAACATTTCAAATTTATGAATATGATAAAATTCACTTCAAAAATCTATAAAAAATGTTTTCCCTCTCAATTTTCCTGTTAATTTAATATTCCTTGTGAGAATTTATTATTCTTCCTTGTTTCCCTTTCGTTTCTATTTTTATATATTGAAAATTTGCTGAAATTTAAAATTTTTGTGCCTGAGGGGGACAGAGTATAAGATGATATTTTAAAAAACTCTACATTTTCTTTAAAAAAAAAATACTAGTATTAAAAACTACTGATATTAGACTTTGAGATTCCATCAGAAATGCACTAGTTGCACACTCAGATATACACACTCAGAACTTGGTGCTGACCTCCTTTTGGCTCAGTTTTACTCTTAGTGTGCCAAAATCCTACTGTGTGGGAAAAACAAGGGAATAAGCCATTCCTGTATAACCAAAAAAGATCAGTTTCTACTTACTTAATAGGATGAGGATCATTCTCTGTCACTTAAGAAGAAAGAATGTCTAAGTTTATTGGAGGGGTAGTGTTTATAGAGAAAGAAGGTTAATTATAGGGATTCTCCCTTTATATAGTCAATGATTTATTGAGGGGGAGGGGAAGGGGGGAGAACTTAAAGCTCCTATTCCTTCCAACTCCTAGATGTGAAAACTGAAGCTCTGTATTAGTTACTTCATGTCTTACGAAAAGTGCTCAAGAAGTCAAAAAAGGATATACTAGGGATACACCTAGAAATTTCAGTCAAGTAAGTAACTATCCTACTAATTATATGGCAGCTGTCACTGCATATATCCCATTTCTAGTGGTGTGATGGAGACAGTTCATACTGGAGAGCCAGTTGTTATATTTTTAGAGTGAACATTTACACCTCAGAAATCAGCAAATACTGCAAATTAGAACTTGATTTATGTAATTTTTTTTTTTTTTTTGCTGGTTGTTTAAACTTTAAAAAGTGATGGAAAAATGTATATAATAGAGATTAAATTTTAAAAGTCTGATATGCTTTCATTCCTTCCCTCCCCACTCCAGTCAAAAAGGCCTATTGTTGAATATTTTCCAACACATCCCTATCTATCCTTGGTCCTCAATAGCAGTTTCTAGGCTCAGCTCTTGAAGCCACATAAAAAGGCAATTCGGAGACTGTCTGAGGAGGCTAAGTGTTGTCCTGCCCATTAGAAAGAGAGCTTCTGAAGTGAAGCAGGATTGTTCCTGCTTTTCTATTTGGCATAATGTTTTGCATATAGTAAATACCTAAAAGCTTCATTCATTCATTCATAATACTTGAGAGACTATACCAGTTGGGTGTAGGGAAGCTCTCACCTAAGAGTAAGTGTTATTTGAATCTTTCTACAACAAAGAGGAAGGATAAAGTAATTTGCTACATATGCCAGAATACGTGCTTTTTTTTTCAAATATGAAAGAAAATTATTACTGGAGTTGAACTAATTTTATAAAGTGGGTAGGGAAAATTCCCATGATACTGTACCACAGGATTGGCCTTGATGGCAGGGCCTGTGTTTCGTCTTTCTTTTTATTCTCAGAGTTTAGGACAGTCTCTAACATGTAGTAAGTATTTTAATACTTATTGGTTGAATGATTTACTTAGAGATTTAGCAGAGATGGAATAAGGTTACTGCCTACATCCTATAATTTCAGAGAAGGCCCTTTCTTCATAATCTACTGTGTTTGCCCACCATATATCTTCTCCACAATTCTGGTTAGAATATCTATAAAAGGAAACAAAGTCTTTCTCTTCATAATTAGAGATAAGGTTTAAAGTATAAATACCCTTGGGATTTTCATAGTTTCACCTGAAATCAGACTAACTTGTTGATAACTGATATGTGATTCTTTTTTGGGAGGCTTTATAAGAAAGGATTAGAATATGAGACATCAGTAGATGGACAGATTACTTAACTTCCATCATCTTGCTCAGAAATTGTTTTACCACACTTACTCTTTATTACCTTGTAAAAATGCAAAAAAGCAAATTTCTTCATAGGTCATTAGTCTAACATCCATTTTCCTTTTGGGGCCTTAACATTGGGTATTATTTTTCTTAGCTAACAGCAATGATACTTTCAGAATTATCTACACATGCAAGGTAACCACATCAAGGCACCCATTGTTGCATTCTATTTTAATCTTATTTAATCAAGTAGGCCTAGTATATATGGGAAAGTAAAGATTAAACTGCCATACTTAACAACTGTCTTCAGCACTAGGCTTCATAACAGCAACGTCAACAGATTTATCTTCCCCATATAAAGGCTTTCTAATTCACTCTGTGTACCCTGTAACAATTATGGACAATATTTATTCAGAAGGCATGCTGGGCAAGTTTGGAAAAGCAGCTAGTAAGAACAGAACCAAGAGGTCATTTTATAAAACAAAAAGCAAAATCTATACATGGTCAAAATATGCAAGAAAATGAAATTGCTCATTCTCAAGCAGTTTGCTACTCTATTCCTTTATCCAAAAGAAGCCCCTAAATCCTCAAAATACAGAGTAGTGGATTAAAAGAAAACACTTCAACATACATTTTGAAATATAATCAAATCTTTGTAGCAATTTAGCAAATATAAGCTTTATTGTTTTCCTCTGAGGTATTAATTAAGGGAATATATTAGGAATTACTGACTATACTTATTAGAAAAAAACTTCTTTAAGTAAAGATATTTTCAATGAAAGCTGCATATTTTCACCATTAATTTAGTTTAAAAATGCTTATTAGGCGTTTACTATATACTAGGGATTATTTTTTGCCTCCCCCCAATTTATTTTTAAAGATTAGCTAAGAAATTATCTCCTATAGTTGCTCTATATACTTTTCAAACAGGTTGTTCTTGCTATACAAATTACAAAGTAAAATGCAAAAAGAAATTACAAAGTTTTTCTGAAGTATCAAACTCATCTAACAATAACACTTTCTCCTACAACACACTGGAAAGATTTTTTTTTTTCAGTATCCTAAATTATATTAATGATACTTTAAACAAACTTACTATGTTCGAAGTGGATAAGCCTGTGTGTGTGTATGTGTGTGTGTGTGTGTGTGTGTGTGTGTGTGTGTGTGTGTGTGAGAGAGAGAGAGAGAGAGAGAGAGAGAGAGAGAGAGAGAGAGAGAGAGGGGAGGGAGAGCAAAGAGTACAACACATTAATTTTAAATGGATTGGCGACATTACAAAACACATCAAAACTAAAGAAATTTCTTTCAGTGGCTTAAAAAAATGAAATCCAAATGTCCCCAGAAGCATAAAATGAATGTTACCCTTAAGATACTCAAAGCCCAAATTATTTCATTTTTCCTTTCTTCAAAGAAAAATTCCAAGTTAACTTTCATAGTTAAGAGTTGCACCTGAAAACAGAGCTTTCTACTTACCCTAGTGTTTGCACCACCATCTCCTAAATCACCTTAATTCCAGTGTATCCAGAGTGTATATGGATACAAAAAGGAGAAAATATAGTCTAGGACAAAATCTGACCAGAGTTAATTACAACAGAGATCAAAACAGAACTCTCTGAAATGCTAGGGAGCAAGATGAACTTAATCCCCTCCTCCAGAGCCTGGTATATACTGTGTCTATCTTTAACTTGTAAATGATTTGGTTTCACATTCCATTGAAGTCCTACTGGCAGATGCCTTTGGTAAACTCACCAATCACAAGCTTTCATGTCCCCTCCCTTTCTCCCCCAGCTCTGGCGGTGCTTCCGTTCTGATATCTAATACAGATTTACTCAGCTGTCTTTTTACCTGTCTCTGCATGGATGAAAGAGGATGCTTTCATTGATGGCTATTATTGAAAGACTGGGAACTAAAGACCAGAATGAGAAATCATTCTGCTGCTCCCCCTCTTCTGGCCTCCCTTCCCCCATCCCTTTCTCTCCTAGCCAGAAATCAAACTAACTTCCAAACTTGGCTGCCCACGGAGAAATGTTCTCTGATTGGCATTACTGCAAGTGGAAAGCAATAGAGAACAGCTCCTGTACTTTCTTCTTCACTAGCAATCTCCTAGACATATATAACACAAATGTGTTGCGTGACTACATTTATTTTTTCCTATGAGGACAGAAGAACAAATATAGGACATAAGAAATTATGTTGGAACACAATAGGATTTGTATTTTCACAAATGGCTTTTTTATCCTAAAATAAAATTTCGAAAAAAAAAGAGGCAAACTTTTCTTGAGAATTGAAATGAAATTTAGGAAATGAGATTTTAGAACTCATCAAAGAGAGAAAACCACAGAGTGCAAGGTTAACAATAGAACCAGAGACAAATTTGTTCAGATGAATTGTAGATACAAGGATTTAAATCACTCTCTGAATTAAGCCCCCAAGCACAGATCATCAATAGCATTTCCTAAAGAAGCTTACAGTATAAAAGCAACAAAAGAAAACTGTACTGCCTCCTAGTGCTGTCAGAGCCAGCTTTGTCAGGGACTATAACCTATGATTGATTAGGAAAGAGTTATTCCACCTTTGGAGGAAAGGAAACAGGAGTAGAGATAGGATTTGAGAAAATGAGATGATTTTACCAGATGTCATACTCACATCAAACACACTTTCTTTGAAAAGTTCATATCTATTCTCCTATAGTTTTCCCACAATTTGTGTTTCTTCATTGTGATGTCAGGATATATGAATTCCTTGTTAACTCCCCTATCCAGAACTTAGCACAGTGCCTGACAATTGTAGGCAATTAAAAATGTTTACTGATTGATTGATTTATTTGTTATATTGCTTGGGTAAAAATGTATATTTATACCTATCTATCTAGATGGATTTTAGTTCAACAAAAGGAAAAAAAATGACAAAAGTAACAGTAAACAGTTCATTACTCCCCTGTACCCATGTAATGTCAAGTGAACTAAGGGGAGATCCCTCAATACATCAGGCGAAGACCTTGTGGTAGATTTATAGGGCAACATGAAAAAGAGTTACAGAATAGACATATGTGGGTAAGTTGTGATTTGTACTATTAGGAGAAGTAGCCATTACACAGAAGAGATTAGAGATCCAATGGAATAAAGGAAAGTTTCATAACAATTAGAACTGTACAGGTATAAAATAGGTTGCACATGGACATAGTAATTTTTCAGATATTGTAGCTTCTTGAGTATAGACTGAACAACTACTGATTTTTTAAAAATATAATAGCTTTTTATTTTTAAAACACATGCAAAGACAGTTTTTCATATGCTTTGGACTACTATCTTTTTCACCCTTGTCTCTCATGATGAAATGGTCTTACTCCTTACTAACACTAGCCCTTTTACTTACTCAAGTGATCCCAATCTCAGCAGATTGGCCCTCTTTCTTCACTATCATTTCAATTGTCTTCTGTCCTTGCTAATCCTCATTCTAGATTTCTTCTGCCCTTTGTAGTTAAATTTTTTGAAAAGACCATCTTAATAGGTGCTTCTACTTTTTCTCTTCTCACTCTTCTTAACCTCATAATCTGACCTTTGACCTTACATTCCATACCAACTGCTCTCTCCAAAATTACCAGTGATTTCTTAATTGCCAAATTCAATGGATTTTTTTTTCCTTAATCTTCATTCTCCTCAACCTTTCTGCAGCCTTTCAAACTGTTGGTCATCTTTTCATTGTTGATATTCTTTTCTCTAGATTTTTGGAACACCACTCTGTTCTTGTTCTTTTCCCTCCTATTTGACTAGGAAATAGTCTCCTTTTCTATTGAAAAGTCTTTTTCTCATCTCCAATTATTTTTCAGAAATCCAAAACTGGACATTCACCAGACATCTTGAGTTCAGTTCTGAGCATTTTGAATTTATTATTTTTCTCTTAAACACTGTCCTACTCCTATTTTTCTTATTACTACAGAGACAACATCCCTCTTCCTAGTACTTCATGTTCACAACCCAGGTGTCCTCCTCAACTTTTCATTATATCTCATTCCTCTCCCATCCTCCATCCAATCTATTTCCAATGCCTGTTGATTCACCTTTGCCAGATCCTCTCATATACACATTTATCTCTCCTGACAATGTCACCCTTCTGGTGTAGACCTTCATCATTGCATGCCAAGACTATTGTAATAAGCTGCCTCAAGTCTCTTTCCACTCAAATTCATCCTCATTCAATCATCAAAGTCATTTTTCTGAAGTGCAAGTCCAACTATATCATCCCCCCACTCAACAAACTCCAATAACTTCCTATAGACCCCAAGATCAAATATATACAAAATTCTCTATTTGGTTCAAAATTCATAATTTATCTCCCTCCCACTTTTCCAGTGTTTTTATACCTTACTTCTTATCATGTAGTCCTTTATCCAGTGATGCTGAAATATTCTTCCTCATTATCTCCACCAACAACTTTCCCTGGCTTCTTTTAAGTTCCAAATAATAATGTATCTTCTATAGAGAACCTTTCCTAATCTCTCTTATTTGAGTGCCCTCATTCTATTACTTATTTCCTATTTATTCTCTATATAGTTTGTTTGCTATTTCCTCCATTAGATTGGGAGCTTCTGGAGGGCAGATACTGTCTTTTATTTTTTTGTGTCCCACAGTCTCATCATAGTTTCTAGTACATAGTAGATGTCCCATAAATGTCTTGCATTATGGGGCTTAACAAATGTCTATAGGAGCAACTAGGTGGCACAGTGGTTAGAGCACCAGCTCTGAAGTCAGGAGTACTTGAGTTCAAATGTGGTCCCAAACCCCTAAGACTTTCTAGCTGTGTGACCCTGGGCAAGTCACTTAACCCCAATTGGCTCAGCAAAAAAAAAAAAAAAAGTCAATGCAGGGAAACATGATTCTTTTTCTTAATGGAAGCCTTACCCTAAAACACAATTCAAGAAACTATCACTTGCAACAGCAAGCTGACAACCATATGTCTACTTATATTCCATTCCCATTATTGTTAATTATGGAGATTCTATACATGTCTCTAGTAGCAAGAATAGTGTAGGTAGCAGCCACTCTTGTCAAGTCCCAAGAAGAAATAAATCAAAAAAATACTGAGAAAGGACCTGTTTTTTTCATACCTATAAGGCAATTGCTATGATTTTAGCTGTCAGCATTCAATATAAGTGAATGAAATATACATTTTTTCCATCTATGAGAAATACCATGAAAACCTTTGATAGGAAAATTGGCCTCCTTGCTGACAGTAAGATGATTTAGTTCCCTTTAATTTAAGGCATGTAGATATTTTATATTTTCATTTTCCCAGAAGAGTGCCATTTTAAGCATTGACAATACTATTAGGAAGAAGAGTTGAAGCAAGATTCAGAGGAGTATAGTAAATAGTGTAGTGAAACTACAGAAGATCTGGGTTTAAGTCCTGCCTCTCTAATTACATGATGGTGGATAAGTCACAACTTTCCTTGACATCTTTTTCCTTCTTGGTAAAATGAGGGGGTTGGGCTTGCTAACTTTTTTGGTTCCATCCATTTCTAAATTGCACAATTCTGTGATAATCTTTATCTTGCTTTTGTTTTTTCTGGGATAAGTGGGATTTTGGTGAATTCAAGCTGCAGACATTGGATATTTAAAAGCAGAAAGATTATGATTTAAAGTCTTATCTATTGAGACCTTCCTTTTTAACTCCTTTATAAAAACACCAATTTTCAGGGCTCAAATTGATAATAATTTTACTAAGAGAAATAAAAAATGGATCTGGGCTGGAGATTCATTGCATTGAACATCAGAATAGAAAAGAACCATAAATTTAAAGGATTATTTGGGGATTGAGTTCTTGTTGCTGTTATTTAATCACTTAAGATTCTTTATGACCCCATTTTTGTTTTTTTCTTGGCATTTTGGCATTTTCTTGGCAAAGATGAGCAGTTTGCCATTTCCTTCTCCAGCTCATTTTACAAATGAGAAACTGAGGCAAACAGATTAAGTGACTTGCCCAAGCTAATAAATGTCTGAGGTGGGATTTGAATTCCTGAGGATGGAGCTAACCAATTCCAGGCCTGGCATCTTTCCAGCTTCTCAGTTTCCTAGCTGCCTTTTGTTTTTCTTTACATTGGGGAAAAGCAATATTTTATTAGTCTGAATCTGTGACTTCATTGGCAAAAGGGAACACATGAGGTGTTACTTCACTGATCTTTTGCAATTTGCAGCCTTAAGAAAATTCCCTTGGGTTCTTAGAGGTTAAATGACTTGCTCATAGTCACAGAGTATAAATCATCAGTGAAACTTGAATCTGTGTTTTGTTCCACTCCAAACTCACTTAACCTCTAAAATTTTCACCCTTTTGTCCTCTTTCTGCCTTTAGGGGATGGAACAGAGGGGACAGTGGAATCTGAGCAGAAGATATCTAATCCTTTTTCCAAATGAGCAGTGTATTAATAATTTGATTATTTTTCACAAGGCATCATTTAAATCTCACCCTTTTAGAATCAGAGAATTTTAGAGACCTCAGGTACCACTTGGTCCAATCCTTCAATCTTATTCTAGAAATAAGAAAATTTAGACTTAACAAAGTTAAATAATTTATCTAAGGTCAAGAAATGGCAAAACCTGGACTAGAATCCAGAGTTTCTTATTTCTAGTCCAATACACTTTAAATAAACAAATTTTTCAGTTACATGGATTGATTCAGAAATCCTTATTCTGTATTAAAAATCCATACTTCTTATTGGACATCCCAAATTTTTCTTTGAAGAACAAAGGCTTGTATTATCAAGAATTACTAAAATTATCCTAATTTTATTATAAGAATGCCTATAAAATATTCATCTACTTTCTGTGCAACTTTTATTTTGTGAATAGCTTAAAGAAAATGGTCCAAATCTAGGTTAAATGTTATATAATTCTCTAAAAGTTGCCAAGTAGGGCTGATCAGTACTAGAAGTTCCATATATGAATGAAATCACAGGTTTGATCCAGTCTGTCCCTCCTATTATCTTAATAATAGCTAGCAGTTATAGAACACTTTTAGATTTATAAAAGTCTTCATAAATATTATCTCATTTAATCTTCACAACAACACAAAAGAAAGGTGCTATTTTTATTTCCATTTTATGGATAAGGAAAGTGAGGAGTGAGGCTATGTGTAAGTGATACAGTAGATATGGTACTAGGTCTGAAGTCAGGAACACCTCAAATTCAGCCTCACACATTTACTAGCTCTATGATGCTGGACTAGTCACTTAATCTGCCCCCCTCAACTGTAAAATGGGAATAATTATAGCAACCCACTTCACAGGGCTGTTGTGAGAATGAGGTATTTGTAAAGTGCTTAACATAGTGTTCCCTTTCCCCTTTCCTTTCTTTACTAAGGCCACATTGCTAGTAAATGCTTAAAATTTGATTGAGGTCTTCCTGGTTCAAAACTTGTCAGTCAGTAAGCATTTTTCAAATGTTTATTATAGGATAGACACTGTGCTAAAAACAGTAATACAAACATGGGCAAAAAAAATAGACAGACTCTTGCCTCAAGAAGCTTACATATAAAAGACAGTTGAAAACAGAGAAAAGAAGGCAGGGAGGGAGAAAGCAAGAAGAGGGAGGGGTGATGATGAGAAATGGGGACTAAAGAGGAATGAAAAGATGGCTAGTGTGGGCATCTTCTTTAGGTAACAGTTCTGGGAAGACTCATTCAATCAGAGGGAGGGTCTCCAAGGGCAGAAAGTATATTTGAGTTGTGAATTCTAGGACTGAAGTGATCTTCTGAGATGAAGACATTTCTGGGGCATAATGGAGTGTTTCTGTAGTTCAAACTAGTGAAAAATAGACAGTTGATGTAGATACCTCCTTAAATGGATCAACACGCTATCCCTAGCTGCCTTGTACACACACACACATACATAATACTTATACATATACAGTCTATGAATGCTATTGTGTGCATAAAAGTATTGTGACATACTATATATAATTCATTTAAAAGAATGAAATGGAGGTTGAATCTAGTTGATTTCTGAGGTTTCTTCTTATTTAAAGGTGTACTATTTCTATAGACTACAAAGAAAAGCAGATTGTGAATTGTGTGCTGTTGATCTGTTTGTTCCAAATAGGCCTATATCAACAACAGTAGACAATAGCAAACAACTCTGGATATTGTTAATTATTAATTCTATAAATCCTTAACTGGCTTGCTTAGTAAAGGTAAAATGTAAGAAGCTGACATCTATGCCTTATGAGCCAGTAATACTAGCTTTGGGATTACATCATTTTACACCTTTGTGACTAGAGTCGAAACTATGGCTAATTTAAGAATCTCAATTAATTCTTACACCTTGACTCCTTTTAGGTATCATGAAAACTACCAAATGAAGGTGTAATATATGAGACAAATGAAGGCAAAGCACTTTTAGGTAGTTCTAAGTGATTTGATAAGAGTGTCTCTATACAAAATGAAAATCTAGGATTATCAATCTATCGATAAGTATATATCTATCTAATTATATATCTTTTAAAATCTATTAATGGTTTAAATACTACAAACAAATATATAATCCTCAGCTTGCCATTTCATGCTTTCCACAGTATCATCCCAACATAACTTTAGGGAGTTACATCACATTATACTCCCTTTGGCCAACTGTACATTCCCATCAAACAGAGATCTATTTGGTATATCCCACAATTATCATTCTGTCTTGTCTCCTTAGGTCAGGACATGAGTACCATTACCAGTCATCAAAGTTCAAAATGTCAGTCATCCCCTCAAGTTCAACTCCTTACCTCTAACCCCCACCATTTAACCTGTTGCACTGTATTACTACAAAGGATGATTGAACAGTGAATTTTGGAGTGAATAAGTCTTGGGTTAAATACAGAAGTCATTCTTGTATCTGAACACACTGGACTTTCAACCTTTACACTTCCATAACCTTTAGCTTATTGGCTTGAGTTGCTGATATATTATGGAAACGAGAGATTCAAAAGAATAGATGGAATTTATCTTTTGTATTTCATTTAAAATACATTTTAAAAAGATATTATAGAGAGATTAGTGGAAGTCTCTGAATAATGTCAATGTGGGAAACTTCCAGTGTAGAAATTCCCTTGAAACATGTAGGCAATTCTTTTGTAAATCATAGCTCTAGAGTGTTATTTGGGATGATAAAAATTTAAATGACTTGCTTAGGGTCACAAATATGGCCAGTATGTGGCTGAAGTCAGATTCTACCTTAATTGCTTCCTGATTTTGATTCCTATTCTCAAATCTTTGCAACTCATAGCTACTAGCTTAGGATACAGCAGATATTTAATAAATGTCTGTAGAATTGAATCTTTTGGTCTTTGTAGCCTAGTTCAGTGTTATATATATATATAGGAAGTGCTTTAAAGAATCCATTGAATTGAATTGTATTTTTAAAATCCTTTATACTATGAACTAATGAGTATTAAGGGAATGCATTAAAAATAATTAAGCAAAACATAATCAACATGGTAAATCTAGTGTTCTAATTTCTTTAAAAAACAATAACTAAAAGTCTGTGGTTCATTTTAGAGTCAAATATATGTAATTTTTAGATTAGGATTATTCCTTATACCATTCTCTATCATCAGTACAAATAATTGAAATCTAATGTGTATGTATGGACTTGTTTATACTGAGGGATGGTAAGGTTTGTAAAGGAAAACATCAATCTATAGGCAATTTGATGGGATGGCAATTTCTTCCTTTGTTTTTTTGTTCCTTCCTTCCTTCCTTCCTTCCTTCCTTCCTTTCTTCTTTCATTCCTTCTTCCCTTACTTCTTTTCTTCCTTCCTTCTTTCATCCTTTTTCCCTTCCTTCCTTCCCTTCTTCATTCCTTCTTTCATTCCTTCCCTCCTTTCTTCATATCTTTCCTTTACCTAAAACCAAATACAGACAAAGAGAAGAGAACTGGACCTAGAATCTTGAAAACTTGAAAACCTGAGTTCATGGTCAATTGGAGAATGACTGCATAAATTATGCTATATGAATGAGATGGAATATTATTGTTCTGTAAGAAACGATCAGGTGGATGATTTCAGGGAGGCCTGAAGAGACTTACATAAACTGATGCTGAGTGAAATGAGCAGGACCAGGAGATCATTGTACATGTCTACAACAAGATTATATGATGATCAATTCTGATGGATTTGGCTCTCTTCAACAATGAGGTGATTCAAGCCAGTTCTAATTGTTCAATGATGGAGAGAGATATCTACACCCAGAAAGAGGACTGTGGGAACTGAATGTGGTTCACAACATAGAATTTTCACTTTTTTTGTTGTTGCTTGCTTACATTTTATTCTGTTTCCTTTTTTTTTTTTTTTTTACTGGTTTGATTTGATTTTTCATGTGCAGCACAATAATTGCACAAATATGTATGCATATATTGGATTAAAAAAATAAAATTGATTATTCAATGTAAAAAAAAAAAAGAAAGAAAACCTGAGTTCAAATTCAGTCTTAGATACTTATAAGTTGTGTGACCCTAGACAAATCACTTAACTTCTGCCTGTTTCAGTTTCCTCAATTGTCAAACAGAGATAATAGCATTTATGTTATAGGGTTTCTGTGAGTACCAAATGAGATAATATTTATATAGCACTTAGCATAGTGCCTTGAACACAGTAGGCACTTGTTGTTGTTGTTGTTTAATCATTTGCAACTCTTCATGTCTCCTTGTACCTCTGCCCAGGGCAATTTCTTTGCAAAGATATTGGAATGGTTTGTCACTTCCTTCTTTAGTGGCAAACAACAAGCTAAGTTATTAACCCAAGATCACACAGATAAGAAGTTTCTATAGCTGGATTAAGTAAACTCTTAATAAGCACTTATTCCTTTGGAAGACCTGTGCAATGTTCAGAACTTTCCGTTTGAAATGTTGGACTTTATGTCACTGTGCATATATTCAAATTCTGGCTCTGTCATTTATTTTCAGAGTGACTCTGAATAAATCATTTAAGCCTTTTGGGCTTCAGTTTCTTTATCAGTAAAATGAAAAATTTGGACTATATCTCTTTGTATTTAAGTCTGTCTTCAGATAGTTACTAGTTGTGTGACCCTGGGCAAATTATTTAACCCTGTTTGCCTCAGTTTCCTCATCTGTGAAATGAGATGGAGAAGGAAATGGCAAATCATTCCAGCATCCTTGCCAAGAAAACCCATATGGGGTCACAAAGTATCAGATACAATTGAAAATAACTAAGTAATAAGTACCTCTAAGATCCCTTTCAATACTAAAATCTCTAATTCTAGGACAATATTTATTATTCTTTTATTTATTATATTTATTATTTATTTTAATTTTCTATTTATTTTCCTTTATTTTTAGAGCATCTGACTGAACAGTTTGAAGCTGCATCTGTATACACATGAATAAAGTACTTGGAAATTTAAAAATAGAAGTCAGGTTGTTTGTAATAAGGTCCCTTCCAACTCTAGGTCCATAATCCTTCCTGGTTCTTGCCTCACACAGGAAGAAGGAACAGATCAGTGTTCCCTGAGGTGGACTGACTCCAGAATACACACAAAGGTGATCTTGTCATCAGGAAATGCTATATTTTTAGGCTGTTGGGGCCACTGGATTAATGGCTTATGCTGTTGGAGATCATGGAATAGTGAAACTCAGAAGAATTGAGGACAATTAATGGATTTTGTCTGGTGTACTTGAAACTAGAATTATTGAGACATTGTTGTAGGATTTAGGGGGAACTTTAATCTCACTGGTATTGGGATCTCCAATATTAAAAGTCCCTCTAAAGATGTAAGCAACACCTTTGTAACTTGTAGTTATGAGAGACCCAGAACACTAAGAGTTAATGTTACATGCCTAGGGTCACACAAGTATGTGTCAGTCAGAGTGAGGACTTCAACTTGGATCTTGCACTTGGCTTCATCTATTGTACCACACTAACTCTTGGGGTATTAAGCAATATACAGTTATAACTTGAAAATATGTCAGAAAATTTTGCAGCATGCAATTTCTTATTTTTCATAAACTGACATTTTAAAAGAGTAAAATGTATGATGAGCTTATGTATTTTGTAAGTGTGTGCTCTGTAGTGTCAGGAAATCCCTGAAGAACAATATTATATTAAACATTCTTTGTTTTTTTTTTAAATTTAAGAAATTTATCTTAGGAAAATTCTCAATTCTAAGATGCATATCAGTGAATCTGTCAATATTGCTACTTTCTCATCTAGGAGTGGGATGGGAAGCAAAACACAAGGAAAAAGTACAGATAATTTAAAAAATGAAATATAAAAAGAGTTTAAGAGAAGTGTCCTTGCAGTATCCTCTCTGTCATGATGCTTAGGGGTATGCTAAAAGACTGCATTTGGGAAAGCATACTTTTAATAAATATGTTATAGCAGCCTCTATTTTTATTTCCCCAAGAAATTCCCTGTTCACTCACAAAGTCCTGGGGTAAAATTTTGGTAGCTGCTATCATAAACAATATTTTGTCATATAGTAACTAGAATTCTGAAGTTGATTTTTATCATATTCAACATCTGGGTAGGTTAAAAAAAACCCCAACATATTTTATCTTTGTTGATAAGTTTCTCAGATCAGAAATATGAAAAATGAACAAAGAAAGAAAGGAAGGAAGAAAGAAAGGAAAAAAGGAACGAAGGAAGGAAGAAAGGAAGGAAGGAAGAAAGGAAGGAAGTAAGGAAGAAAGAAAGAAAGGAATTTGTCTCACAATATCATATCCAGGAGATAAGCCCACAAAATAAATGAAAGAAAACAAGGATATTCTAAAAGATAAATGCTTTGATTGATATCTTAGCCTATAACTTTAAATGCTTAATGCCAATTTTTATTAGTTGGAAGCTCTACTTTCTCTCCTTGTCAATCCTGATTTTCTTGAGTACTGGTGAACAAGTAGGCTATCCTCCTTCTAAATTAACTTTTGCCACCTCTCTCTCTCTCCCTGGGTTTGCATTTTATTACAGTCTGATCCTGGAGTACATCCAGCCTAGTATCTGTTACACCAGTCAACTCTGAGAGAGACCACCATATGTTGTTATGTGTCATGTGGCAACTCTGTAGTTAGCTGCACCCTTCATATTAAGACATCCATTTCAGTAATGAGGGGCTGGAATGTTCAGGAGTATTTACAATTGGGGGGGGGAACTTTTGTTTATTTTATGAAATAAAAGGATAGAGTTAGTAAAATAAACATAACCAAACCTCCTCAAACCTTTAACTTTTTTTTTTTTTTTTTTTTTTGGTAAAGCAAAGGGGACATTTTTTCAGTATTTTGTTAAAAAAATCGCTTTGTGAAAAATCTGAAATCATCATGATCCACTCTAAAACAACAGTTACTCTTACTTAATAAGTAATTTTTTTCCTTTGTTCTCTTTTTCTATTTATACTCTTACCTTCTCTTTCCCCTCCCCCAGTGCTATTCCTGTGGGATCAAAGTGAGCTCTAGTCAGAGCAGGTCACACACATACACATATATCCCAGAGACAGAATAAATGTATGATCTCATCCTGAGGGACTGTGGGAGCCCATCCTCTACCACCTGTGTGAACCTTGGCAGCATCATAACATTCTTAATGATTTAAGGAAGTGGACAATAGAGTATTTTCTGAAGAAAAAAAATTATGTTCATATTAAACTTGAAATTCACACACATTTTGACAATAAAAAAAAAAAAAAACTTCAACCCACATTTAAAATCCAAGGGCAAACATTGTTTACAGAAGAAGGTTTTTTTAAAAAGCTTAGTCAGTTTTAAATATATAAAGACAAAACCACTTCTATGTAGTAACAAAAAAAAAATGGAACTAAAGAACAAAATGTGTTCCTGTCTAGCATTTCTATCAAAAGATTCCTTTGGAAACATAATGGGCTCATAGAAAGAGCAAAGAATTTGGAGTTGGGAAATATGGATTTGAATTCTGATTCTGGCATTGATTAGCTGCCCCACTGAGACTCAGTTTCCCCATATAGAAAAAGACAAAAATATTTGTGTTGCCTACCTTAGAGGTCTTTTGTGAAGAATATATGAATGAGCTGTGACTTAATAAATAGAGGGAACTCTCCCCATAATTGCAGAATGTAATCAGTCTATGACTTAAAGCAAACTTTCTTTTTGGGGGAGTGTTTTTTTTTGAAGATGAGGACCTTTTGCCCTTTATTTGTTTTTTCTTTTAAATTATAACTTTTTATTTACAAGATATATGCATGGGTAATTTTTCAGCATTGACAATTGCAAAACCTTTGTTCCAATTTTTCCCCTCCTTTTCCTCCTCCTCTCCCCCAGATGGCAGGGAGACCACTACACATGAAATATGTTAAAGTATATGTTAAATACACTATATGTATACATATCCATACAGTTATTTTGTTGCATGAGAAGAATCGGACTTTGAAATAACATACAATTAACCTGTGAAGGAAATAAAAAATGCAATTGCACAAAAATAGAAGGATTGGACATGTTATGTAGTGGTTCACACTATGTTCTTTTGCTGGGTGTAGCTGGTTCTATTCATTATTGAACAAATGGAACTGATTTGGTTCATCTCATTGTTGAAGAGGTCACATCCATCAGAACTAATCATTATGAAGAACATAGTGATTTCCTGGTCCTGCTCTTTTCACTGAGCATCAGTAAGTCTCTCCAGGCTTTTCTGAAATCATCCTTACAGAACAATAATATTCCATAACATTCATATACCACAATTTACTTAACCATTCTCCAACTGATGGGCATCCACTCAATTTCCAGTTTCTAGCCACTACAAATTGGGCTGCCACAAATATTTTTGCACATTCAGGTCCCTTTCCCTTCTTTAAGATATCTTTGGGATATAGACCCAGTAGTCATATTGCTGGATCAAAGGATATGCACAGTTTGATAACTTTTTGAGCATAGTTCCAAATTGCTCTCCAGAATGGCTGGATGTATTCACAATTCCACCAACAATGTATCAGTGTCCCAGTTTTCCCACATCCCCTCCAACATTCACCATTATCTTTTCCTGTCATTCTAGCCAATCTGACAGGTGTGTAGTGGTATCTCAGAGTTATCTTAATTTGCATTTCTCTGATCAATACTGATTTAGAGTACTTTTCATATGACTAGAAATAGTTTCAATTTCTTCATCTGAAAATTGTTCATATCCTTTGACCTAATTTATCAATTGGAAAATGGCTTGATTTCTTATAAATTAGAGTCAAGCCTCTATATATTTTGGAAATGAGGCCTTTGTCAGAACCTTTGACTGTAAAAATGTTTCCCAGTTTATTGCATTAGTTTTGTTTGTACAAAAGCTTTTCAATTTGATATAATCAAGATTTTCTATTTTGTGATCAATAATGATCTCTAGTTCTTCTCTGGTCATAAATTCCTTCCTCTTCCACAGGTCTGAGAGGTAAACTATCCTATGTTCTTCTAATTTATTTATAATCTCATTCTTTATGCCTAGATCATGAACCCATTTTGATCTTATCTTGGTGTACAGTGTTAAATGTGAGTCAATGCCTAGTTTCTGGCATACTCATTTCCAATTTTCCCAGCAGTTTTTGTCAAACAGTGAGTTCTTATCCCAAAAGCTGGGGTCTTTGGGTTTGTCAAACACTAGATTATTAAAGTTATTGACTTTTGTCCTTTGAACCTAACCTATTGTACTGATCAACTAGTCTATTTCTTAGCCAATGCCAATGGTTTTGGTAACTGCTGTAAAGCAAAGTTTCTTAAACTGTGGGGTCTAGTAACTGAATGTAGGGGGTTGCAAAATTTTTTGGCAACAGTAAAAATTTTCTGAATGCTCAATGTCCTTCAGTATCAAATATTCTGCCAATATTTAATTCTTTATGTAAAAATAAACAAGCACATCCATCTTATTAATATGCAAATTTGCTTTTGTCTTTATTAAGTGCTAAATTATATATGCATATATCAAAGAATTGTTTTAAAATAAATTTCTTTATGATTTATTATTAGCAAATATTTGATATCTATACCTACTTTATATGCTTATATACCCATTACTGGGTGAAAATTTCTTGAGTGAAAAGGGGTTGCAAGTGGCAAAAGCTTAAAAAGTTCTGACTTCGAGGAAGTCTTGACAGAATTTCACATTTCAAAAGTCACTATCTAATTAAACTGTAGCTAGAAAAAGAAAATGCTTTCTAAAATGTAGACTCTGCCTATGAGAGAGAACTCCCTCTCTCTCAAGCTGGATCATTACACTTCGGGATCAGTTCATTATTAGGAAGCTTTTCCTGACATCAAACTGAAATTTGCCTTTTTGAAAATTTCATTAGTCCTTTCTAGTTCTCACTGAGGATAAAGAGAAAAATTTAATCCTTTTTCCAATGACAATCTTTCAAAGAGTAGAAGGCAATTGTCATGTCATCCTAAATCTCTTTTCTTCTGGCCTTTTAGAGATAATTTTAATCTTTGGGAATTGCGTCCTAGCCCCTCACACAAATGCAAGACACCTCAGTCATTGAAACATTGAACAAAAAAGTCCTAAGTAAATGTTAACCCATTAATTATTCCCATGCATATTTTGGAGTCTGGAGATTTGCTCACAGAGAGTTAATAGTTAAATGAAAGATACAGTCCATTAACAAACCATGACACCTTTGATTTTTTTTTTTTTTTTTTTTTGCCATCAGGCTATTACAAACTAATGGCCAAGCAGTTTATAATTTGAACTCCTTTGGATACCTATAGTCATACCAATTATTTATTATTCTGTACACCAATATAGTTTTAATTGTTTCTTGCTGTTTTCTGCTTTATAGACTTAAATCAGAAGAGAGGGTCTCCCCCATTTTTAAAATTAGGATTTTACAGACAAGTATCCACAATGGGCCATGAGCCCATCCCATTGCTGTAGCACCTGGGATCACAGTTAAGAGAATTTTTTAATTTCCTTGTTAATGGACCTTGAACAATGATGGGGAAATGAACATTACCATCCTATGTCCCTCAGCCCATTTAAATAATTAAAATGTTGAAGAATTCTAAACATAGATCTGGGAGTGGAGGTGAAACAAAGAACATTTTGTTTCACTATTAATCACTGCCCTACAGACATTGGGGATAAAAGTAAATTGAGCAACACATGTCAAAGACCTAAACCTTCATTGTATATAAGGAGGAAATCAGGGAAGCCTGCATTTAAACTGCTTTTTTTCACCTTCTTCTCTAACTTTCTTCCCCATTCCCTGACCTCCTCACCCCCAAATTCCCACCTCTATCACTCTTTTCCCAGTCCAGCTGAAGCCTTGTCTATGAAGAAATACCCATTCATAAATCTCTTTTTGAATGTATAGGTTTTGTGTGTAAGCCTATTTTTTCCTTTTCCTTCTCTAGCTTAGAGATACTGATTAATCACAGATTCACTCATTTAGAGATACATTTGCTGCTGAATATAGGAATTAAAATTGGTAGAGGAAAATGATCATGGCACACCACTTCAGTATCTTTGCCAAGAAAACCCCAAATGGGATCATAAATGAACAAAAACAACAACAAAGAACATGACAAATTTTTCTTTTCATTTTAAGAGAAAAATACTATCAACTTAGAAAAAATTTTTATCTATCTACCTTTGTAGAGGCCATCCCTTTGCCTGGAATGTATTCCTTTTCAAGTCTCAGAATTCCTGATTGTCTTCAAAATTCAGCTCAAGGCTTCTCCTGCCACTCTAGGATGCCAGTAACTCTTCTTCCACCTCCAAATATCCTGTCCTTATTTTGTGTGTATTTTGAATGTATATTTGTATATGTATATTTTCTCTCACTCTTAGTATGATAAAATATAATCATCTAATTTTTAAAGTGCTTTACTGCCTAATTTTCACAAACTTTCCAGATATTGTATATTATTTTCCTTCACACATTTGATGTTCCAGGCAAAAAAGACCTATTTGTTTTTCCCTGTGGGTTACTGAATTGCCAATCTTCAGACAGTTACCCCCTCCTCCAAGCCTCAAACATATTGCTTTATTATTACAATTTTTTAAAAAAAATTATTATTTTATTTAATTTTTATTATTACAATTATCTCCAGTTCTGTGAAACCTTAGTTTTTTCCAAGCTCAGATCAATTGACTATCCTGACCCTCCCGCAATCATAAATGTCCTCCCTTCTCCTAAATAGAATGTAAGCCCTTTGAAGGAAGGAACTGTTTCTTTTTTGTCTTTCTTTCTCCAGAAGCTAGAACAATATCTGGTCCCTAATAGATAATGAATAATGCTTGTTCAATATTGAAAATCCTCTGGTTTCCACTTCACTACTTTTGCATCTGTTTTACCATTTTCTACATCATTCCTCCATTATTGTAAAGTTTTGACTCTCTTAAAGGAGTAGCTTTAGGGTAGGAGTTTCAAGTGCTCTGACAAACTGGTAGAAAGTATATTTTGGGCTGGGATTGCCTTTAAGTACTTCCCAGATCATACCACTTAAGGCTGGTCTTGTGCACATGTTACTTCCATGGCTCCCGTTCCCCTTCTCATTGTCCTTTTAATACAGAAATGAATAGGTCAGAGGTGATCAGAAGGCTGCCTTACATGAGTAGTCCCCAAAGATGGTTAAGGCTCATCCCCTGTTACTTAACTACTATTACCTTTGAAAGGTTAGTTGATCTTCAGAAATCCTTTAATGAAATGTAAATAACCATAAGAGAAAAAAAAAACCTTTTAGCTAACACTTTGGAGGGGTTAGGAATGGGACACAGGCTAGAAATGGCTTATTTTATGGGGGTGATCAAGACTGAAGTGGAGAGAGTACTTCCACAGGTGCAATAGGAAGGTGCAAAATGATACTGATAGGGGACTGACAAGCTTTGTTTGCTTTGCAATTTGGCCCATAGTTGACTACAATTTTGACCTTGCACATGTGATTCACAGAATAAGAATCACAAAATTTTCTTTTCAAACAAGGCTGGTGCAAGGTGAGAGACAGGAGGCTTGAAACAGATAATTCATAGAAGCATATGGTAAGAGACAGATGAAAGAGTGTGAGAAGGAGAAAAAAAATGCCTAAGAATATGTGTATCTGTCTGTCTCTTTGTATCTCTTCTTCCTTTCATGTCCCTTGATGTCCTTATCTATTTATATGCTTTTCTCTTTCTGTCACTTCTTATCTGGAATATGATTAAATTGATTGATTTAATAATCCATTCTTGTATTTCTTGTACATTACACGATCAATACCATATTGGGTTGTGCCATAACAATGAAAATATAAATGAATCTTATTTTACATTGAGTTAGAATGTCTTGAAACTATATGCAATTTTTTGCAACCCATGCAAATTAACTGTGTTCCTAAATTTGCCAAAATAAAATTTGACAGCCTATACCTAAATTTAATATTTTTTATTTTATCTTTCTCATTTCCAGTTGTTTCCAATCTGAATGTAGCTCAGGTAATAGAATATGAATATTATGAATATTAAAGACTATTCATGGAGTAGCCTGTTTGTAAAAGCAGCCATTGAAATTCTGTGGTATAAAACCCTCAAAAGACTAAACCATGTAAAATAGGACCTCTTGTGGTAAGCAAGAGACCAGACAGAATAAATCAATCATTAACTCAAGAGTAAAAACTGTTCTTCCAGTATCAAATTGTACATGCAACAGGAGGTTTTATGAATCATCCTATGAAGGTGCGACATTTGTTATCACTCACTTTTAAGTTTCTTTTATTGAAATAGAGAAAGTTCCTCTATTCATCATCATAAAATAACTTCACTTAGCAAAGAATATTTTCACAGTCTGAATACTCTCAAGCCTTTCTGATTTTTCTTACTGATTAGAATTAATAACAGGGCTAGAAGCCTTGCAAAGTTAAGAAGTTGCTTTTTTTTTTTCAGTTGGACCTCATTCTCCCTTAAATATTACCCTCTCCTCTTCCAACAATCCATCTTTTTCATTTTTGCATGCTTGGGGCCCCCTAAAATAAACTTGTAGAGTAGCCCCTAATGGTCTATATTCTTTCAAACCCCTTTCCCTCTCATTAAACTTTATTCATACTGTATTCAATTTTCGGGGGTCCTGCTGGCCAAGGTGAGAGATGGCTAATTTGTACAGTTAGAATTGCAATCATAGAATTTTTAAAACAGAAAGAACTATAGACCTATGTAGTCCTTAGGGATTTGTCCTATAGGCAGATATGGCTCTTGTGAGTGACTCTCCTAACTTCAGGACTGTTCTGTCCCTCCCCAAGTACCTGTGTCTCCTGAGATTTTAAGCAATTTTTTTTTAAAGAAAAGGGGGGAGGAGTACAATCCACAATAACAGTAAAGTTAAGACTTTTGATGGTATTGAGAGAGAAAGTGTATTCAAGATTATGTAAGTGATAGCTTCACCGTTCTCAGACTTGCTTGGTTAGACCTCATCTGCAGTTCTGATTTCCATTCTTGGCACCACATGCTGATGAACTGGAGAGATTAGAAAAGAAGGCAATTAAAATTACAAAAGCCCTGGAAATGATACCAGATGAAGATCAGTTGAAGGATATTTCTCCTGGAGAAGAGGAAGATTAAGAAGAAAGTGGGAAAAGTCTGGTGGCTGTGTTTTGTTCACCCAATTCTGATAAAAGACTCCTTGTGCTTCTTTTCCATTTGTTCATTGTTTGTGATACACTTGAATTTTAAAGACAATAATAATTGTCCTCAAAGCATAATACAAGTCCTTTGGTCTCTAAGCCCAAGCTTACAAAGTCAATGATGTGATTTAGTGAAAAGATACAGAAGTTAGATAAACTTCATTCTGTAATGTAATGTCTGCTGCAGTTATCTACTATAAGTTTTAGCTAATTAATGATTTGTTAAATCTTCAAAAAGGACAAAAGTTTCAAGCTGGTGCATCCTTCATAATCTCCAATGATATCCACTACCTGTGAAGGACAGTTGGAGGTAATGTCCAGACCTCACCAGTTTAAGTGCCTTCCAAAAGTAGGGACTAAAGTTCCAATGACTTCTCTGTTGGTTTTTAGAGAGGCAGTCAAAGTAAAGAGGTTTACAGAAGCATGTTGTACAGTATAACAGTTTCATACCCACTATTTGACATAGTCCAAGGTGAGATTCAGGTTAAAAAAATACTTTGGTTTTAAGAACTTTATTTGTTATATAATATTTTCTGCTATAAATGTTTTTGTTTTGTTTTGTTTTGTTTTTTAGTTGAGATGTTAGCACAAAAACATTACAGAATTCTTGGAAATTAATAGAGAGAAAAATGTTTTGCATGTTACCAATTTTATTTTGTGTGCTTAAGTTTTTTATTTATTTCATGGTTGCTACATTAGAAAAAGTATGTTTTTGGAATTATTGTTTTGTTATCCAGGGGCAGCTAGATAGCACAGCAGACAGAACACTGGTCTTGGAGTCAGTACTTGAAGTCAAATTCCTGCTTCTGACACTTACTAACTTTGTGACTCTGGATAATTCATTTAATCTCAATTGCCTCAAAAAAAAAAAAAAAAGTATGTACAGAAAAGTGTGTTTTCTGCAATCTCTAGTGAAAGATTACAGTTTTTATCTGTTGTGAAATCTAAGCCTCTATTTCTCATAGATTCAATGAATCAAAATTCATAGTTTTTACTTTCCCGGATTTTCACACCTTTTAAAAAATGTTACCCTGTGAAAGTTGAGGATTGACTGTATTTGGAGGGCTATAATGGAGAAGGGAGGTTCATATTATCCTGCTTAGTTCTTGGAAGCAGAATTAGGAATGATAGGTAAAAGCCATAAAAAAGGCAAACAGATTTGATGTAAAGAAAAATTCCAAATAATCAGCATTATTGTAATGTGGAATGTGCTACCTCAAGAGATAGAGGAAAGGAGTGTGCTGGTAAATGTTAAATAAGGAGGCTGGAGTTTGTATGGGAATATATACATTTTTAGTTTAGTCTACATTATTAACATTTTTTAAACTCTAGACAATAAACAAAATGGTAATTCAAGCCTTGATTTTTAGGGATTGCTGATTTAGTGGAAATGCTGATATTGAAATTTAACAATTTTCTTGAAAGTTGTTTAGAGCTCTCTTAGAACACTTTATTTGCTTCTCGCTATAAGTCTTTAAGTAGTAGCTATAGGACCACTTGTGGGGAGAATGGAAAGGAATTTTTGTTCCCATATAGGTTGAAGTAGTTATTGCTAACTAACTTTTGATTTACCATTGTTGTTGTATATTACCGTTCATATTATATCTCTGCTCTCTCCAAAATAAATATATGTCCTCATACCCCCTTTTTCTTCTTAATAACAGCATGATGTGGTATAGTAAAGAGATTAAGTGTAAAGATCATCTCCATTATAAATATAAGGAAATGAGGTTGAAATATTTAAATTCTCAACCAGGCCTAGCAACTGTAAGAACTGGAACTGAAGGCCTGATTTGTTAATTTCATGTCTAATACAAAACTCTTTAGACAGAAAATACTGGACAAAAGAAGATGAATGCAAAGGGGAGGTATTCAGCACTTGCTCTGAAAGGAATATGTACTTGATGTCTGAAGTATGTGACAATGGGTAAGATTTTTGAAAATCTTAAAATCATATAATCTTTCTGAATCTACTTGGAATACCTGTGTTATGAACAGATCTGACACCATCATTCTCCTAATCAATAAACTTATAGTGGTTCCCAATTGTCATTAATATAAAATATCAAGTCTTCCCTCTGAGTTTAATGAACATCACTTCCACTTGCCCCTCCCTCCAAATTCTATATACAAAGCTGGATAGAAATTTATAAATGAAAATGACTCTCCATTACATATCACTTGTTTAAAAATTATATAATTAACTTCAAATTGCTAAAACTGTTCTTCTAGTATTTCCTTCTAAACCTTTTTCAGTTTTTAGGGGGCATGTCACAAATAGTTTCGATGACTTTTAAAATGTCTTTTCTTACCTTTCTTTCTCCCTGCTTACCTCCCTCCCTCTCTTCCTTCCTTCCTTCTTTCCCTCTTTCTTTCCTTCCTTTCCTCCTTCCTTCCCCTCTCCTTCCCTCCTTCCTTCCTTCCCTCTTTCCTTCCTTCCTTTCCTCCTTCCTTTTTTCCTTCCTTCCTTTCTTCCTTACTTCCTTTTTTCCCTCCTTCCCTCCCTCCTTACCTCCTTTCTTCTCCTTTCTTTCTTTCTTTCTTCCTTCCTTCCTCTTTCTTCCTTCCTTCCTTCCTTCCCTCCCTCCTTCCCTCCTTTCTTCACTCCTTCCTTCCTTCCTTCTTTCCTTCCCTCTCTCCTTCCCTCCTTTCTTCTTTCTTTCCTTCCTTCCTTCCTTCCCTCCCTCCTTCCCTCCCTCCTTCCTTCCTTCCTCTTCCTTCCTTCCCTTCCTTTCCCTCCTTTCTTCTCCTTCCTTCCTTCCTTCTCCTTCCCTCCTCCTTCCCTCCTTTCTTCTCTCCTTCCTTCCTTCCTCTCTTCTCCTTTCTTCCCCTTCCTTCTTTCTTCCTTCTTTCCTTCCTTCCTTCCTTCCCTCCCTCCTTCTTCCTTCCTTCCTTCCTTCCTTCCTTCCTTCCTTCCCTCCTTCCCTCCTTTCTTCCCTCCTCCTTTCCTTCCTTCCTTCCTTCTTTCCTTCCCTCATTTCCTCCTTTCTTCTTTCCTTCCTTCCTTCCTTCCTTCCTTCCTTCCTTCCTTCCATTATGTAAATGTCACTACATCAGTGCATACAAATCTTCATAGGCTTCTTATTTCTTATGGCAAAATAATATTCCTTACATTTATATATCATAATTTACACATCCAACTGATGGACACCCTTTTGATTTTCAGTATTTTGCCACTACAAAAAGAAGTTGGTCTTAGAGTCAGGAAGACCTGTATTCCTTTATAGATTTTCCCACAAATATCATACTACACAAGAAAAATAAGATCAAAAAGGAAAAAAAATGAGAAAGAAAACAAACTGCAAGCAAATTACAAAAAGAGTGAAAATATTTTGTTTTGATGCACATTAAGTTTCCACCGTTCTCTCTGGAGGTGCAGATGGTTCTCTTCATCATAAGATCATTGGAATTAGTCTGAATCACATCATTGTTGATGAGAGCCAAGTCCATCATTAATCATCATATAATCTTACTGTTGCTGTGTGTAATGATCTGGTTCTGCTCATTTCACTTAGCATCAGTTCATATAAGTCTCTCCAGGCCTCTCTAAAATCATCCTGCTGATCCTTTCTTATAGGACAATAATATTTCATAACATTTATATACCATAATTTGTTCAGTCATTCTCCAACTGATAGGCATCCACTCAGTTTCCAGTTTCTTGCTACTACAAAAAGGGCTGCCAAAAACATTTTTGCCCCTGGGATCCTTTTCCTCCTTTAAGATCTCTTTGGGATACAATCCCTGTAGAGACACTGCTGGATCAAAGGGTATGCACATTTTGGTAGCCCTTTGGGCATAGTCTCAAATTGCTCTCCAGAATGGTTGAATCAGTTCACTACTACACCAACAATGTATTTGTATCCCAGTTTTCCCACATCCCCTCCAACATTCGTCATTATCTTTTCCTGTCATTTTAGCCAATCTGAGAGATGTGTAGTGGTATTGAGAATTATTACTGGCAATGGTATTGCTAAGCTAAATAATATATATTCTTTAGTGACTTTTAGGACTCATTTTGAAAGTGCTTTCCAGAATAGTTAAGTCAATTCATTGGCAAGTAACAGTTCATTTGTGTGACCATTACCTTAAAGCTCCTATAACAAGTATCATTTTTTAAAAATCTTTGCCAATCTGATATACATGAGATGGAATTTCTGAATTATTTTAATTTGAATTCCTCCAATTGAGTAGTTTGGAACTATGCTCAAAAAGTTATCAAACTGTGAATATCCTTTGATCCAGCAGTGTTACTACTGGGATTATATCCCAAAGAGATTATAAAGAAGGGAAAGGGACCTGTATGTGCACGAATGTTTGTGGCAGCCCTTTTGTAGTGGCTAAAACTGGAAACTGAATGGATGTCCATCAGTTGGAGAATGGCTGAATAAATTGTGGTATATGAATATTATGGAATATTACTGTTCTGTAAGAAATGACCAACAGGATGATTTCAGAAAGGCCTGGAGAGACTTACACAAACTGATGCTGAGTGAAATGAGCAGGACCAGGAGATCATTATATACTTCAACAACAATACTATATGATGACCAGTTCTGATGGACCAGGCCATCCTCAGCAACGAGATCAACCAAATCATTTCCAATGGAGCAGTAATGAACTGAACCAGCTATGCCCAGAAAAAGAACTCTGGGAGATGACTAAAAACCATTACCTTGAATTCCCAATCCCTATATTTATGCCACATGCATTTTGATTTCCTTCACAAGCTAATTGTACAATATTTCAGAGTCTGATTCTTTTTGTACAGCAAAATAATGTTTTGGTCATGTATACTTATTATGTATCTAATTTATATTTTAATGTATTTAACATCTACTGGTCATCCTGCCATCTAGGGGAGGGGTGGGGGGGTAAGAGGTGAAAAATTGGAACAAGAGGTTTGGCAATTGTTAATGCTGTAAAGTTGCCCATGCATATATCCTGTAAATAAAAGGCTATTAAATTTAAAAAAAATGAATTCCTCCCATTATTAGTGATTTATAACATTTTGTTATGGGACTATTGCTTACTTGGATTTATTTCTTTAAGAACTTCCTGTTTATATCTTTTAATCTTTTATCCATTAAAAATTTCTGGCTTTTACAGCCTTTAACTACTTTTCCAAATCTGACCCATCCTGTTCCTTTGGTCTCCTTATATCCCATTTCTCTTCCTGCACTCTGTCATCTAGCCAAACTAACTTCTCTGATCTGTATGCAAGATTTTATTTCCCATCTCTAACTTTTTATGGTATTACTTTCATAGTCCAACTTTACTCTTTCTTCACCTCTGCCTCAAAGAGTCCTTAACTCCTTTCTTCTTTTTCTTTTTTTTAAATTATAGCTTTTTATTTACAAGATATATGCATGGGTAATTTTTCAACATTGTTCCTTGCAATCACTTCTGTTCCAACTTTTCCCTTCCTTCCCTCCACCACCTTCCATAGATGGCAGACAGTCTCATACATGTTAACCATATTAAAGTATATATTAAATATAATATATGTGTACATATTTATACAGTTATCTTTTTGCACAAGAAAAATCAAATTCAGAAAGGTAAAAATAACCTGGGAAGAAAAGCAAAAATGCAAGTAGTCCACATTCATTTCCCAGTGTTTTTTCTCTGGGTGTCACTGGTTCTGTTCATCACTGATCAGTTTGAACTGAATTGGATCTTCTCATTGCCAGAAATATCCACTTCCAACAGAATTGATCGTCATATAGTATTGCTGTTGAAGTGAATAATGATCTCCTGGTTCTGCTCATTTCACTTAGCATCAGTTCATGTAAATCTCTCCAAGCTTCTCTGTATTCATCCTGCTGGTCATTTCTTACAGAACAGTAATATTCCATAACATTCAAATACCACAATTTATCCAGCCATTCTCCAATTGATGGGCATCCATTCAATTTCCAGTTTCCAGCCATTATGAAAAGGGCTGCCACAAACATTTTTGCACATGCCGGTCCCTTTACCTTTTTTAATATCACTTTGGGATATAAGCGCAGTGGTAACACTGCTGGATCAAAGGGTATGCACAGTTTGATAACTTTTTGAGCATAGTTCCTAATTGTTCTCCAGAATGGTTGGATTCATTCACAATTCCACCAACAATGCATCACTGTCCTAGTTTTCTCTCGTCCCCTCCAACATTCATCATTATCTTTTCCTGTCATCTTAGCCAATCTGACAGGTGTGTATTGATATCTCAGAGTTGTCTTAATTTGCATTTCTCTCAATTTCTTCATCTGAAAATTGTTCATATCCTTTGACCATTTGTCAATTGGAGAATGGCTTGATTTCTTATAAATTGGAGTTAATTCTCTATATATTTTGGAAATGAGTCCTTCGTCAGAACCTTTGACTGTAAAATGTTTTCCCAGTTTATTGTTTCCCTTCTAATCTTGTCTGCATTAGTTTTGTTTGTACAAAAGCTTTTCAATTTGATATAATCAAAATTTTCTATTTTGTGATCAATAATGATCTCTAGTTCTTCTTTGGTCACAAATTCCTTCCTCTTCCACAGGTCTGAGAGGCAAACTATCCTATGTTCTTCTGATTTATTTATAATCTCATTCTTTATTCCTAAATCATGAACCCATTTTGATCTTATATTGGTGTACAGTGTTAAGTGTGGGTCCATCCCTAGTTTCTGCCATACTAATTTCCAATTTTCTCAGCAGTTTTTGTCAAACGGTGAATTCTAATACCAATAGTTGGGATCTTTGGGTTTCTCAAAGACTAGATTGCTATAGTTATTGACTATTTTGTCCTGTGAACTTAACCTATTTCACTGATCAACTAATTTATTTCTATGCCAATACCAAATGGTTTTGGTTACCACTGCTTTAGAATATAGATTTAGATCAGGTTCAGGTAGGCTGCCTTCATTTGATTTTTTTTTTTCATTAGTTCCCTTGAAATTCTTGACCTTTTGTTCTTCCATATGAATTTTGTTGTTATTTTTTCTAGGTCATTAAAATAGTTTCTTGGGAGTCTGATTGGTATAGCACTAAATAAATAGATTAGTTTAGGTAGTATTGTCATCTTTATTATATTCGATTGGCTTATCCAAGAGCAATTAATATTTTTCCAGTTGTTTAGATCTGACTTTATTTCTGTTTTGTACTTTTGCTCATATAGTTTCTGACTTTCCTTTGGCAGATGGATTCCAAAATATTTTATACTATCAACAGTTATTTTAAATGGAATTTCTCTTTGTATCTCTTACTGTTGGATTTTGTTAGTGATGTATAAAAATGCTGAGGATTTATGTGGATTTATTTTGTATCCTGAAACTTTGTTAAAGTTGTGGATTATTTCTAAAAGCTTTATAGTAGAATCTCTGGGGTTCTCTAAGTATACCATCATGCCATCTGCAAAAAGTGATAATTTGATTTCCTCATTACCTACTCTGATTCCTTTAATCTCTTTCTCAATTGTTATTGCTGAAGCTAGCATTGCTAATACATTATTGAATAGTAATGGTGATAGTGGGCAACCTTGTTTCACTACAGATCTTATTGGGAATAGTACCAGTTTATCCCCATTACATATGATACTTACTGAAGGTTTTAAATAGATGCTCTTGAGTGTTGGTGTTCTTTTTCCAAAACACAGCCAGGTGATAAAAGAGTTCAGATCTTTTATTGTGTCCTACAATATAACCCGGTTAGCTCAGGCCTATCTCTCTGGTTCCAAGAGACCTTGCAGCTTTGTCCTTGGCTTCTGCCTCTGCTTTTTTCAGCCTCCAGCCAGCACCAAGTTGGAAGATGCAATGAATCTCTTGCCTCAAAGACAGGGCTTGTGGGCTTCCTACCAGAGTGCTCCTCTCCGACCCCAGTCAATGTTCCCAAGAAAACTCTCTCAAGCTCTAAGAGCTTCCTGTATATATATGATCTCCCAAAGGTTAACTCCTCCTTCTGGAGAGAGAGGGATTCTGGGTTATCTCCCAGAGTGCTCTCTGGCCCTAAGGGAGGTGTGAATTCGGATATCTCATACTAAGCCATACTAAGCCCTGAAATCTCCCAAATGTGTGAACTCCATTGAGTACTTAGATACTTATGAGCTCTCTAAAGGTGGGAACACAAGCATTGTTTCTATCAGTTGTACTTAGTACCTTGTTTCAAGTTCTGGTCCAAAATATCTCCTTCTAAGATCAAATCAATCATATTGAACCATGCCAAATTAGATAATTATTGTCTCTATCAACTCTAATGGCTTAAAAGTTTGTAAAGATTCCAACATCTCCCCTTTTCTTTTGATTTAGAACATAGGTGGTCATGACCTCTCTGACTTCTCATAAAGGGAGATGAAAACACCAAAGAAAATAGAAAATCAAATGAGATTAACGGGTTTGTAGAGGGGCTCACTTGAAACAAGTATGAAACAAGGTGTACATAAATCCATCAATATGGGAGGCATTACACATAGTTACATAAGCACATAGCAATATAACACAGGCTAGTAGTAATGTAACAAAACAACATGAATTAACATGAGAATTTAACATTTACACATTGTCCATTAGTTCTGTCCAGGAATCCAATGATTCCTGTAAACTTTAAGGGTAAACAATTTTCTATACAACATTATACATGTCCATAAGTCCTAAAATAGTCCAAAAGGAACCATTGTCCATTGTTCATGCCAGGAATTGATAATTCCTGTAAGCTTTGAAATAACAATTTTTCATAACATGAATCAACATACAGAATTATACATCTCCAAAGTCCTAAAAATAGTCGCAAGAAATCCATTGTCCATTAGTTAATGTCCAAGGAATCCAATAACCTTAAGCTCTGAAGTACTGCAATAGTCTCATCAACAATTTTTCATTCAAAGGAATCCAATGATTCTTGGGTTTTCAACAACTTGAAATGTCTCTCTTGTTTAAAATCCAATGATTCATGAAGATTTTAAAGTTATTTAACAGTCTCATTATCAATGCTCTTTCTATCAGATGTTTCTTGAATCTTCTCCTTTTTTTGAAGAACTTGAAACAGTCTCTTCTTTTACTACTTTTGGGATTTCTCTTCATCACCTGGTAATTCATTGGACTGTTTCCCTGGACCTTCCCTGTTGGGTTGAAAATCTGTATTCTCTCTACTGTAATCCTTATTGCTTTTTTCGATTAATGACATCAAGTCCTAATTTCTAAAGACTCTCAAATTTCCTCTCTGCCCCATCAATGTTCGGAGAAATTCTTTCAGAATGCTCCCACCCCATCAATGTTCCCAAGAAAAACTCTCAAGCTCTAAGGCTTCCTGTTATATATATCTCCCAAAGGTTAACTCCTCCTTCTGGAGAGAGGATTCTGGGTTATCTCCCAAGTGCTCTCTTGGCCCTAAAGGTGTAATTCTTACCAATACTAATCCCTAAATCTCCCAAACATGTGAGATTTGAATGGAGTCAAACATGTGAACTCCATTGAGTACTTAGATACTTATGAGCTTCTATCAGTTGTACCTTGTTTCAAGTTCTAAAAATCTCCTTCTAAGATAAATAATCTTTGAACCATGCCAAATTAGATAATTTTGTCTTATCAACTCTAATGGCTTAACAGTTTTAAAAGATTCCCTTAGTATTTTAGGAAAGTCTATTTTTCCTATCTCCAAATGTTTTTAATAGGAATGAGTTTGGATTTTTTTTAAAACTTATTTTATCTTTGAGATGATCATATGTTTATATAGCATTGGAGTTAATTGTTCTTTAAATGTTTGGTAAAATTCACATGTAAATCCATCTGGTCCTGGTGAGTTTTTCTTAGGGAGTTGATTAATAGCTTGTTCTATTTCTTTTCTAAATTTCTGTTTAACCAATTTACTTCTTCCTCTGTTAATCTGAGCAAGCTATTTTTTGGAAGGTATTCCTCCATTTCATTTAACTTATCAAATTTATTGGCATAAAGTTGGGCAAAGTACCTCCTCATTATTGCTCTAATTTCCTCTTCATTAGTGGTAAATTCTCCCTTTTCATTTTTTAGACTAACAATTTGATTTTCCTCTTTCCCTTTTCTGATCAAACTTACCAAAGGTTTACCTATTTTGTTGGATTTTTCACAGAACCAACTCTTCATTTTATTTATTAATTCAATAGTTTTTTTTTTTACTTTCAATTTTATTAATCTCTTCTTTTATTTTTAGAATTTCAAGTTTAGTGTTTGACAAGGGGTTTAGAATTTGCTATTTTTCTAGCTTTTTTAGGTACAAGCCTAATTCATTGATTTTCCTCTTTATTTTGTGCAACTAGGCCTCTAGAGATATAAAATTTCCCCTTATTACTGGTTTGGCTGCATCCCACACAGTTTTGCATGTTGTCTCATTATTGTCATTCTCTTGGGTGAAATTAGTGTCTATGATTTGTTGTTTCACCCACTCATTCTTTAGGATGAGATTATTTAGTTTCCAATTATTTTTTGTTCTATTTTCCCCTGGCTTTTTATTGAATGTAATTTTTATTGCATCTTGATCTGACAAGGATGCATTTGCTATTTCTGCCTTTCTGCATTTGAATTTGAGGTCTTTATGTCCTAATATATGGTCAATTTTTGTATAGGTTCCATGAACTGCCGAGAAGAAAGTGTACTCCCTTCTGTCTCCATTTAGTTTTCTCCAAAGATCTATCATACCTAACTTTTCTAGTATTCTATTTACCTCTTTAACTTTTTCTTATTTATTTTGTGGTTTGATTTATCTAGTTCTGAGAGTGCAAGGTTGAGATCTCCCACTATTATAGTTTTGTTGTCTATTTCTTCTTGCAGCTTTTTTGACTTCTCCTTTAACAATTTAGATGCTACACTACTTGGTGCGTATATGTTTAATATTGATATTGCTTCATTATCTATGTTACCCTTTTCCAAGATTTATTGCCCTTTGTTATCTCTTTTAATTAGATCAATTTTTGGTTTTGTTTGATCTGAGATCAGGATGGCTATCCCTGCTTTTTTGACTTCACCTAAAGCATAGTAGATTCTGCTCCAGCCTTTTACCTTTACTCTGTATGTATTGCCCTACTTCAAGCATGTTTCCTGTAAACAACATATTGTAGGATTCTGACTTTTAATCCAGTCTGCTATCCACCTCTGCTTTATGGGGGAGTTTACCCCATTCACATTTATGGTTAAAATTACTAATTCTGTATTTCCTGCCATCTTGTTCACCCCAGATTATGCTTTTCTCTTTTCTTTCCCTCTTACCTCCCTCTTCAGTATTAAATTTGTGAGCATCACTTGCCTCATGCAGTCCTCCCTCTTTATGATCCCTCCCCCCACCTTTGAATTCCTCCCCTTTTCTTAAACCTTTTCCTTACAACTTCTGTGTTCTCTTCTATTTAGCTTACTCCTTCCCTTTTCACTTTTCCTCTCCCACTTCTCAATAAGATGGGAGAAGTTTCTCTGTAAATTGAATATGTCTAATACTTTTCTCTTTAAGCCAATTCTGATGAGAGTAAGATGCACACTATGTTCATCCCCCTTCCTTCTTTTCCTCAGATATAGTAGATTTCCTTTGCCTCTTCATAAGATGTAGTACTTCCACTTTGTCCTTTTTCTGGTACAATTTCCTTTCTACCTCTAGCTTCTTTTTATATTATAACAGTAAAACAAAATTTTACATGTATTCTTTATATATATTCATAACAGAAATATAGTTCCCAAGATTTCTTTCTACCTTTTTATGTTTCTCTTGATTCCTATATTTGGAGGTCAAACATTTTGTTTAGTTCTGATTTTTTTTTTATCAGAAATTGATGGAATTCACCTATTTCATTGAATGTTCATCTTCTTCCCTGGGAAAAAATGCTTATTTTGGCTGGGTAAGTTATTCTTGGCTGCATACCAAGTTCCTTAGCCTTTCAGAATATCAGATTCCTGGCCCTTTGATCCTTTAATGTGAATGCTGCTAGATCCTGAGTAATCCTTAGTGTGGCTCCTCTGTATTTGAATTGTTTTGGATTTTTTTTTCCTAGCTGCTTGTAGTATTTTTCCATTGGTCTGATAATTCTGGAATTTAGCCACAATATTTCTTGGATTTTTGATTTTGGGATCTCTTTCAGTAGGTGATCAATTATTTTTTTCAATGTCTATTTTACCCTCTGTTTCTATAACATCTAGGTAGTTCTCTTTGATGATTTCCTGAAAAATAGTATCTAGGCTCTTTTTTTTTTCATCATAATTTTCAGGAAGTCCAATAATCCTCAGATTATCTCTCATATATCTATTTTCCAGGTCTGTTGTTTTCCCAAGTAGGTATTTAACTTTTTTTCTATTTTTCTTTCTTTCTTTTTTTTGTTTTGCTTGACTGATTCTTAATGTCTCCTCTAGTCATTCATTTCCATTTGTTCAATTCTGATTTTTAATGAATTGTTTTCTTCATTTACTTTTTTATTTCTTTTTGTAATTGTCCAAATGAGTTTTTAAATGAGTTGTTTTGTTCTATGAAATGTTTTCCCATTTCACCAATTTTATTTTTTAGAGAGCTATTTTGTTTTTTCCAATTCACTAATTCTGTTTTTTAGGGAGTTGATTTCTTTATCTACTCTAACTTTTAATGAGTAGGATGACTTATTCAGATGCTCTTGCAAAATGTTCTTTTCCTTTCCCCATTTTTCTTCTAGTTTTCTTGTAAGAGCCTTTTTCATTTCTTCTATGAGAGTCTTGTATGTTGAGGACCAGATCATATACCCCTTTGGCATTTCATCTGGAGATGGTCTGTTTTTAGTCTTCTCAGGGTTTGAAGTCTGCTCTCTATCAGTATAGAAGCTTTCTATAGTTAGAGCCCACTTTAATTTTTTACTCATTTTGAAAAAAAAGAAACAACAAAAAACCCCCAGTCTGCTTTTAATGCAGTGTGGTGTTACCAAGCTTACTCTTCAGACAACAGGAAGTAGCAGTGAAGCATCTGTGGGACAGCAATGGCTGTGCTGGGATCAGGGGCTGCACTGAAATCCACATCGGCACTGGGATCAGCAGTTGCATACTGAGGTCTTGCTGAGTCACTCCTGGTGTTGGGTGGGTGTGACCAGGTCCTGAGAGACTTTAGTGTTTTGGGGCTATAGTCTTTACCTTTTGTGTTTATAGCTTCTCTGCTGATCTATTGGCTTGCTGCCAGAGCAAAGTAGCTCACACTATGATAAAGTTCTCCCTGCAGATTTTCTGCCAAAAAGACCACACCCTCACCCCTCAGGTCTGCTCAGCATTAGCTGCCTTCTGTGCTCTCACTGACAACTTGACTGATGCTGCACCTGGTCTAATTGTCCCACCCATGAGCAAAAACAGACCTTTTCTGGTGAATTTTGAGGATATCTTCTGTTGGTAATGTGTTGTATTCCCAATATTTGTGGGTTTTGACAGTCAAACACTAATTCTGAGGCCTTTCATAAAAGAAGTAGTCTGAGGGTAAGTAAGAGCTTAGATAGATGCATGTGTCCTCTCTGCCATCTTGGCTCTGCCCCCACTCCTTTCAAAAGGTAGCTCAATCATCACTTTCCATGTGAAGCTTTTCTGTATCCCACCAACTGTTACTGCATATCCTAAGTACTGTATATGTAGCTACCTTCTGTTTACTCCCTATTTATTCTATATGTAGTTGCATATGTACATGTTCTCCACAAAATAATGAAAATATTTTGAGAGAGGATAGTTTCATTTTTCTGTCATTATACTCCTAGCACAGTATCTGTCTCATGGTAAGTACTTAATGCTTGTTGATTGGAGGAAGGAATTTCATAATTATTTCAAAGAAGAAACCTACTAAAATTTCAGCTAGTAATATAATTTAAGGCATTTATAATCTATATCTTTAACTGGTTTTGTAAAATCATGACATTAAGGGAAATAGCATCATTGGAATATTTGTTTTGATTAGACCACCCAATTGGTATAATCAGAAAATTGTCTAAGTAACATTAAACAAGACACAATTTTTTTTAAATGTATTAATATCATGATTGTGAAAAGATGGTATTAGGGGCAAGTTACCTAGGTTGTTACAAGTGAGGAGAATTGAAATGAAATTATCTGTAGCTAGATAACTCTTTCCTCCCCCATGAATTTTCATTTGAATTATTGCAAAATTCATTTATATTTCAAACTTTTGGCCAGTGATGATAGAATGAAGTAGAAAGGTGTGCCATTCAAAAAAACAAAACAAAATCAAAACCATGGCTACAGCTATTTAAATATCATAACTGTGAAAATCCCACTAAAATACAGAAGTTTTTAATTTCTGCTATATTTATGATTTGTAGATGAGTTTACCTGGAATATTTATGAAAGTATCACCGGTGATAAAATGGTACTTGATTCAAAATAAATAATGATTGCCCAGTGATAATTTTTAAAAAGTTAACTCTTATTTCAATTATCCAGATTGACTTTATCAAATTAAATGAAGATTTTCTCTCTTCCTTTATACACACACATAGACACACCCACCTACAGAGACCATGTATATATAAAGATGCAGTACAATGCTATGTATTACATTTGTTTCCTATAGAAAACAGCATAAAATTTCTACCATCTACAACTGCTTTTACCTGATTGTAATTCAGTTACTTTATCTTACTATTTCAAATCTCAGCTTTTTTTTTTGAAAAAAGTAGCACTAGCAAAAGAAAATGTACATAATTGCATTATGAAAGAAAATAGCATAAAATTATATCATTTTCATCATGTTCAGCATATGAGATTTTTTTTAAATAATAGCTTTTTATTTTCAAAATATATGTAAAGATGGTTTTCAACATTCACTCTCACAAAACCTTGTGTTCCAAATATTTTCTTCCCCTTTTCCCCCACCCCCTACTTTAGACAGGAAGTTATCCAATATAAAGATGAGCATTTCTTCTATATATATTTCCATATTTATGCTGGACAAGAAAAATCAGATCAAGAAGGAAAAACCATGAGAAAGTAAAAAGAAAACAAAACAACCACAAAAAAGGTGAAAACACTATGTTGTGATCAACATTCAATCCCCATAGTCCACTCTCTGGATGCAAATGGCTCTTTCCATCACAAGTCTATTGGGATTGACCTGGATTACCTCATTTGTGAAAAAGAGTTGTATCTATCAAAATTGATTGTTGCACAATTTGTTGTTATTGCTATCAATGTTCTCTTGATTCTATTCACATCACAATATGAGTTTATGTAAGTTTCTCCAGGCCTCTCTGAAATCATCCTTCTGATCATTTTTTTATAAAACAATAATATTCCATAACATTCATATACCATAATTTATTCATCTTTTCTCCAATTGATAGGCATCCATTTAGTCTCCAGTTCCTTGCTGCCACCAAAAGGACTGCTACAAACATTTCTTTGCACATGTGGATTCTTTTCCTTTTTTTTATGATCTCTTTGGAATAAAGGCCCAGTGGAGACACTGCTGGATCAAAGGGTACAGCATATGAGATTAAAAAAAAACTTACAAAAAATGGCATTACTATAAAGTAGAAGTAGGATAAAAGCTTCACAGAAATGAGAGAATGACAAAATACTCTCCAATGGAAGAGATTTATTGAAGTTTGATTAGTTAAAAAGGTAAAAAATACATATAAAAACTATAGAAATGTCACAATCTCTATTAAAGCACTATAGTCAACAATTAATTTACTTTGATGATCATGTACTAGATAGATAAACATGAATTGAAGAAAAAAGCCAAAAGATAAAATAAGGAAGTATCATATCAATTAATCAATCTGAATTTATTAAGAACCGACTAGAGGCTAGATACCTTGATAAATACTGAGGATGCAGATATAAAGAATGAAATAAATCCTTATTATTAAGGAATTTATATTCTATCAAAGGAGACAGCAGCACATTTATAAGTAGCATTACTCTAAGACTTTTGGAACTTCAAATTCTGGTTGTAAGAAAACAGCATTGTAGCGATTACAAAAGCAATAGCACAAGAAAAATGGAAAGCAGTGTGCCAGAAATTAAATTTAGATTAACCTTTTATTAATATATATATTAATATATACAATAAGCTCAAAATTGATATGTACCTTGGAGATTGGTAAAGGAAGGAAATGAACATTTATTAGGCACTGACTGTGCCAGGAACTAGTCCAAGTGCTTTTACAAATATTACTTCATTTAAGTGTATGATGCAAGATTTGAATAAAAAGCTTTCTGATTCTAGGCCCAACAGTATGTCCACTTCATTACTTAGCTGTTTAGATGAAAAGTAATACTTTAATACTAAGTAATACTTAGATGAAGAGTAAAACAATCAAACAAAAGATAACCAGATCAAATCCCTTTCTCATATAAGTTTACAGAAAGAATTCTTAACTCAATAAGGGATAAAGATGATTATTAAGCGTAAAACAGATTTTAATTACATGAAATTAAAAAAAGTTTTATGCAAACAAAATCATTGTATCTATAATAAAAAGGGATCTAAATAACCAAGAAAATTGTTTTTAGTTTGATTTTTTAATATGTTAAATAACTTTGAAAAGGACTTGATATCCAAAATATATAGGAAACTAAAATATCTAAGAATAAAAGCCCTTCCTCCAAAGGATTAGTGACCAAATTATATTAACAAATACTCCCTAAAAGAATTGCAAATTTTTAACAATGTTCATTCCAAGTCATTAGTAATAAAAGAAATACAAATGAAAATAACTTGAAGTTTTGCCTAGAAAACTGGTAAAAATGATAAAAGATACAAATAATCAATGTTGATATTTTCTGTGTAAAAACAGAAACACCAACATATTAGTGGTAGAGTTATGAATTTATTAAATTCTGGAGAGCAGACTGGAATTATACTATAAAGATGATCAAAATGACTATTACCTTGGACTCTAAGGAGGTCAAAAACAGAAAGGTCTCACACACACACACACACACACACACACACACACAAGATGGTTCTCACTTTATCACTCTATAGACCTCTTGTGTAATGAACATTTGCCTGCACATGTGGAAAGAAATGGAGGCAGGAAGGCTGCTCAATCATAGAGGAAAGAGACCAGCATATGGTTCAAGGACACACAAGAACACAAGAAGGAAGAGCTGAAGGAGGAACATGTAGGCTGTCACTCTATCTGGATATCTCTGTATCTGTTCTTCTGCTTTTACTTGGAGTTTTTTTTTTTTTTTTGGTGGGGGTCTGGGAGGGCATGATACTATGATATTAGGGGCAGGAATGAAGATAGAGAGCACAGTACAATAAAAATAGTTGATTTTTTGGAGTGCAGATTTCTTTCAGAATTTGTATAATGTAAATTTACAAAAAGCAAAAATTGTATAGCAAAATATTTACAGTCAATTGGTTTTTTGCCATAGCACAAAATGACAAATAAAGTAGATGTTTGTTGATAGAGGAAAGGCTAAACAAATGTTGATTCATGAATGTAATGGGACATTAAAGCACTGTAATAAAAAAAATATAAAGAATTCAGAGAAGCTTGGAAGATGTCCGATGCTGAGTGAAACAAGCAGAACAGGGAAATAATTTACATAATGACTACATTAGTGGAAAGAACAAAAAGAAAAAAAAAGAACTGAATGTTGTATAATTATAATGATCAAGAAGCTTGACTCTGGAGAGGAGTTGAGAAAAAGTACTTCTCTCCTTTGCAGAAATGGTGAGGGGTAGGAGGAGAGGATATTTCATGTGGGATATTACATGTTTTTGTGTTTATTTGCTTTTGAAGAATTATTTTTATATATGACATATTATGTGGCAAACACATACACATGATAAATTTGAGGTGATATCAGGGGTGGGAGGAAAAAGTGAATAAAGGAAACCTCTTTAAGAAGGATGCATTTCAAGTTTCAATGGCATTTCCACTGGTAAAACCTATCATTTTGAAACAATTGACAGTGCCAAGGACTTTGGTGGCTGGAACTTTGCTTTCTAGGTCTTCATTAGGTTTATTAAAGACATTTAAATAATTAAATCATTAGACTTTGTGACTTGATGTAGTCATTATGTAAATTATTTCTCTGTTTGCTTGTTTCACTAAATCATAGACATACACATATACATATCTATCTATCTTTTTATGTTATATGCATATTGCTGTTGGTTTAATGTACTCCCCATTAGAATATGAGTATATGTCTTACACATACACATGGAGAAGAATGGATACTGGTAGGAAACAAGTATGGTCAGTGTACATGTGGAATTAGCACATGTGGCAAGGAAGCACAGAAAAGGGAAATTCATGCCGTTAACACTGCAAGGTCACTTAATACACTAAGGCTTTCTAGTAATATGATCATGCTGATTTCATTGGGTTTTTTCTTCACTATTCTCATAATCTCCCTTGGATTTTACTTGGACAGACACATCATCTCTGCTGGATACTCCTCTGCTGTGGTTTCTTCCAGACACTGCTTCAGAAATGCTGCTGTACTTTTGACCAACTCCCACAATCAGTAAGATGGGAATAGGTGTACCCTTCCTCACTATATATGGCATTTCTGCTTCTAGCTCATCCTCAAAGCCATTATCTATAGAAGCAACTCCTGTGGAAAAGGGGCTAGCCATCCTCACCCACTATCAACCCACTATCAAGCTGAACAGCAAAAGGCAGTCAAGGTAGCCTAGTGAATTCAGCACTACTGTATCTCCTGAGGGAGATATGAGGTAAGAATGTGCCAGCCAAGTCAAATCACCTTCGCCATCTCTTCTCATATCCTAAAGGAAACAGTCCAGGTCTATGAGCCCAAAAGCCTTTGAAACAGCAATACTTTCAGCCCAGTGCCTATAGCCATCAGTTCTTTTAAAGAACTCTGGAGATGAAGCCTGGAAACTGCTCCCGAAGGTGGGTACAATTCCAACTACTAAAGACTCAAAAAAGATGTCTTGCCATTGTGAGTCCTTGATACTGTCAAATGGTTTAACATTAAAAACTGATATGATTTTACCAACACAAATAACATTGAAGAAAAGGAATTAACATTTGCTTTGCCACTGCACCCAAAGGATTATGGGAACTTTCCATTAGATTTGTAGCTGAAACCTTCCAAGAACTATCTCTACCATTAGAAGTCAGGGATTGCCTTGCTTTTCTATTTGTATTCTCAGTTTAGCACAGGGGTTTGTACTTAATAAATGCCTCATAAACCAATTCATCCATTCATTGGACTGTCTCCTTTAGATATTGATTTCACTTTCTTTTTTCTTTTTTTTTTTTTTTTTTTAAATAATCACCCTCACTTCCTGCTTCTGGCTCAGTTGAGAAATCTTTGGCTGTTATTCCTAGGAAAAAATGGGTTCTGCTATGTTTCTACTGCTTTAGAGACTACTTGCTAAAAAAAACTTTTCACCATCTCTTTGAAAAGAGGCAGAAACAATCCCACCCTCTTACCCTCCCCTCCCAACTTGGAAACTAGCAAAAAAATCTTTTCTTTGAACTTTGTCTTGGTCCATAAGAATTTCGGTGGAACCTCTTGTCTCCTGGAAAAGATATAAACCAAGTATTCCTCCTATCTATCTAAAATTCTAGGCATTCACCTTTCTTTGAATTCTTCTTCCTGCTCCCAAGGTTGGGTCTATTGTCAGAGGACCAATCTAATTTATGAGTGCTTCCCATTATTTGCCAATTGCAATTTCTTGTGGCTAGACCTCAAACTAAGTAACAGTTATTTGACTAATAATTACTAAGCATTTCAAGTCTTCAGGGTTCCCCATTTTTCAAATCCTAAATTTTTTCAATTTTCCTATATAGATTAATGTCTGAAGAGAAAGATTGACACAATACCACGCCCAGGGGACCAAGGTCATCATTTCTTCCTCCTGCTTAATCACATTTCTCTTCCTTTCATATGTAGATATAGCCTGCCCCCATACCTCAAAAGGGTATTAAAGAATATGCAGCTTTATATTTTTATTATACTTATCCCAATTCATTGAAAACACTACAGAATTTTTCATCATTGTATCCTCTGTGCCTAGAACAGTTTTTTTTTAAATAGTATTTTATTTTTTTTCTAATTATATAGTTTTCAACATTCATTTTTTATAAAATTTTGAGTTCTCAAGTTTTTTTCCTTTTTTTCTCCTGCCATTTTTCTTCCCTAAGATGGCTAACAATCTGATATAGGTTATACATGTGTAATAATGTAAACATATTTTCACATTAGTAATGTTGTGAAAGGAGAAACAGAACAGAAGGGAAAAGCCACAAAAAAACCCCCAGTGAAAATAGTATGCTTCAATCAGCACTCAGACTCCAAAGTTCTTGGATTTACCTTACATCAATGCATTATTGAGAAGAGTTATGTTAATCATAAGTGATACAATGTTGCTGTTATTGTATATAATGTTCTCCTGGTTCTGATCACTTTACTCAACATCAGATCATGTACATTTTCCCAGACTTTTCTGAAATTTGTTTGCTCATCATTTCTTATAACACAACATTATTCCATTACATTTATTACACAATTGCACAGCTTGTTCCTCCATTTCCCAATTCATGGCCATTCCTTTTCGTAAAAAGAGCTACTATAAATATTTTTGTATATGCAGATCCTTCTCCCCCCTTTTTTGATCTCTTTGAGTTATTATTGTAGTGTTATTATTGGATCAAAGGGCATACACAGTTTTATAGCCTGTGTGGGCATAATTCCAAATTGCTCTCTAGAATGGTTGGATCAGTTTATAATTCTACCAACAATGCATTAGCATTTAAATTTTCCCATAACTTATCCAACATTTATTGTTTTCCTTTTCTGCTATACAAGCCAATCTGATAGGTGTGAAGTGGTTCTTCAGAGTTGTTTTAATTTGCATTTTTAAAAATCAATAATGATTTAGAGCATTTTTAAAATTTATTTATTTATTTATTTTTAATAACTTTTTATTGACAGAACCCATGCCAGGGTAATTTTTTACAACATTATCCCTTGCACTCACCTCTGTTCCGATTTTTCCCCTCCCTCCCTCCACTCTCTCCCTCAGATGGCAAGCAGTCCTATACATGTTAAATAGGTTACAGTAGATCTTGGATACAATATATGTGTGCAGAACTGAACAGTTCTCTTGTTGCTCAGGGAGAATAGGATTTAGAAGGTATAAATAACCCGGGAAGAAGAACAAAAATGCAAGCAGTTTACATTCATTTCCTAGTGTTCTTTCTTTGGGTGTAGCTGCTTCTGTCCATCCTTGATCAATTGAAACTAAGTTAGATCTTCTCTTTGTTGAAGAAATCCACTTCCATAAGAATACATCCTCATATAGTATCGTTGTTGAGGTATATAATGATCTCCTGTTCTGCTCATTTCGTTCAGCATCAGTTCATGTAAGTCTCGCCAATCCTCTCTGTATTCGTCCTGCTGGTCTTTTCTTACAGAACAATAATATTCCATAACATTCATATACCACAATTTACTCAACCATTCTCCAATTGATGGGCATCCATTCATTTTCCAGCTTCTGGCCACTACAAACAGGGCTGCTACAAACATTTTGGCACATACAGGTCCCTTTCCCTTCTTTAGTATCTCTTTGGGGTATAAGCCCAGTAAAACACTGCTGGATCAAAGAGTATGCACAGTTTGATAACTTTTTGGGCATAGTTCCAAATTGCTCTCCAGAATGACTGGATGTGTTCACAATTCCACCAGATTTAGAGCATTTTTAAAAATGTCTTCAGATAGTTTTAGTTTCTTCATCTGAAAACTCCCTGTTCATATTCTTTGACCATTTATCAATTGGGGGAATGACTTTTATTCATATAAATTAGACTCAGCTTTCTATATATTTGTGAAATGTGGCCTTTATTAGAAACACTTTCTGTAAAAATTGTTTCCCAAATTTCTGTTTTTCTTCTAATCTAGGTTGCATTGGTTTTGTTTATGCAAAAGCTTTTAAATGTAATATAATAAAATCATGCATTTTTCATTTTATAATGCTTTCTTTCTCTCTTTTGATTATAAAGTCTTTTTTTCATAGATCTGATAAGTGAACTATTTCTTACTCTCTTAATTTATGTATGGTATCACCCTGAATATCCAAATGATATACCCATTTTCACCTTAGCTTGTTATATAATATAAGATATAAGTCTAGGCCTAGATTCTACCTTACTGTTTTCCATTTTTGCCTGCAATTTTTGTCAAATAGTGTTATTATCCTAGAAGCTGGAGTCTTTGGGTTTATCAAACAGTAGATTACTATTGTCATTGACTACTGTATCTTTTATATTTAATCTATCCCATTAATTTATCACTCTATTTCTCAGCTAGCACCAAATAATTTTGAAGATTGCCATTTTATAATGAAGTTTTAGAGCTGGTATGACTAGGTGACCTTCCTTTGAAATTTTTTCACTAATTCCCTCAATATTCTTGATCTTTTGCTCTTCCAGATGAATTTTGTTATTTTTCTTCTGGCTCTATAAAATAATTGTTTTGCCACTTGATTGGTATGACATTGAATAAATACATTATTTTAGACAGTCATTTTTATTATATTGATTTGACATCCCCATGAGCAACTGTTATTTTCCCAATTATTTAGATCTGACTTTATTTGTGTGAAAAATGTTTTGTATGGGGAGAAGATTCTGGGAAGATGGTGAAATAGGTTGGTAAATTTCAAGCTTTCCACATTTTCCCCACAAATAGAACAAATGTATGCCTTAGGGTGAACAAAGACCGGTGAAAAATAAAGATGACTTGAGGAAGCACTGGGATATTCCTAACATGACAGAATATCTGAAGAAAGACTCCAGGCTAGGGATTAACCTGTCTGAAGTGCAAGGACTTCTGGACTAGCTCCTCAGAAACATCAAATGGGGATTCTTAGGGCTAGCTGAGGGTAGTTGGAGCCTGAGCAGGAACCATAGAGACTTTCACCTCACAGACTGTTTATCGAGTTGGGGTCTGAGTTCCAGAGATTTGAATGAACCTCAGCTGATTAGGTAGACTAAGCCTAGATGCCCTGATGAGACTTGACTCTGGGTGAGAGGGAACCAGCACCTGGTGATTATAGAGCCAGTGGGGCAGGAACTCTGCTGGCTGCAGGCACTTGGAGAAAGATGGAGCTCTTGTTTTGGGGTTCCTGGTCAGAGGAAAGAGCTGAAGGAAAGCTTAAGGTACCATCTCCCCACCCCACAATTAGACTACTAATACTAATACCTCTTATTAAAAAATGAACTGACAAAGAAGGAAAAACCCCACCATTGAAACATTATGACAACAGGGAAGATGGGATTCATCTGCAGGGGAGGACACTTTAGTAAAAAAAAAAGTCTCTACCCCAAAGAATAATGTGAAATGTCTCCCTGCTCAAAGAGAATTTATGGAACTCAAAAAATAATTTAAAAATCAAATTAGAGACATTGAGGAAAAACTAAAAAAAAAAAATAGAAACCATCTAAGAAAAACAATATTATGAAAAAAAGATAACAAACTAGAAGAGGAGGTACAGAGTTTTAAAAGATGAAAATAATGCTTTGAAAATTAGAATTGGGGGGCAGCTAGATGGCACAGTAGATAGAACATTGACCGTGAAGTCAGGAGGACCTGAATTCATATTCTACCTTAGACACTTAATACTTCCTAGCCGTGTGATGCTGGGCAAGTCACTTAATTCCAATTACCTCAAAAAAAAAAAGAAAAGAAAAGAAAAGAAAAGAAAACCAGAATTGGGCAAGGGGAAGCTAGTGAAGCTATCAGAGACCAGGAAATAACAAAACAGATTATAAAGAATAAGAAAATAGAACAGAATGTGAAACACCTTATAAGAAAAATGATAGATCTAGAGAACAGATAAAGGAAATATAAGAATAATTAGGCAACCGGAAAATTGTGACCAAAAAGAGAGCCCTGACACAATAATGCAGGAAATAACTCAAGAAAATTGTCCTGAAGGGATAGAACATGAGGGAAAAATAGAAATAGCAAAAACTCCACTAATAATTACCTCAAAGAGATCATTTGTGGAAAACATACAGAAATATTATTGACAAATATCAAAATTTTGCAAAAAAACAAGAAAAAAGTACTAATACCCTGGAACTAAAATTAGAATTGTACAAGACTTATCAGCAGTCACAATAAAGGACCACAGATTCTGGAATCATATCTAATGAGAATCAAAACAACTAGGCCTGCAGCCAAAAATATCATATCTAGCAAAATCATCTATAATTTTGAATGAGAAAAAAATGGATATTCAATGAACTTGAAGATTTCCAGGACTTTCTATCAACAACCCAACCCAAACTTAACAGAAAATTTAACATATAAGAGCCAATATCAAAGATCATTTTTAAGAAACTCAACATGGACAAATTGTTTATGGTTGTTTTTTTACATCAGAAATGCGTATTGCATGTTTAAGATTCACCTCAACAATAGGAAAGCTCAAAAGAAAGAGTGGCAGAGTTAAGGTAAAAATAGCAATTATGTAATACTAATGAGGTGCAGAGGAAGAACATATACAGAGGTATTAGAGGGGGCAGCAGGGCTAGTAGTTCTGAAAACCTATTTACATCGGGAATGGGTTCAATAGGTAACACTACATTTATATCATGAATGGTATAACACCCTTTAAAATCTATTAAAAAAATAAGGAGAGAGGGGCAGATTGGGAAGCAAAGGGTAAAAGGAAAGAAGACTAATTAATAGCCAGGCAAGTTATAGAGCAAAACTTAATTAAAGAGTCAGCAAGGATAGGAAAGACGTGTGTATATGTGGGGTGTGTGTAAGTGTGTGTGTATGTGTGTGTGTCTATGTATGTGTAAGTGTGTATATGTATGTATATATCTACATATGTATACATAAATATATTTTTTTAAGTGTGGCTTGCTTGGCGTGGTGATTGGGATGAAAAGGGGAAAATTAAAAAAAAGTATTTTGTAACTGTTAATATTATTCTTGGGGTTGTCTTAGAATTATATTTTCTATACTGATTTTTAATGAAATTTCTCTTTCTATCTCTTGATGCTGAACTTTGTTTGTAATATATAGAAATGCTGATGATTTGTAAGGATTTATTTTATGTCCTAAAACTTTATTAAGGTTGTTAATTATTTCAAGTAGTTTTTTAGTTGATTTTTATTTTTTGGATTTTTAAAGTATACCATTATATCATCTACAACGAATGATAGTTTTGTTTCCTTATTGCCTATTCTAATTCCTTCAATTTTTTTTTCTTTCTCTCTTATTACTAAAACTAACATTTCTAGTACAATATTGATGGTGGTGATGATGGGCATCCTTGTTTCACCCCAGTATTATTGAGAAGGCTTCTAAAATTATTCCAACTACATATAATGCTTGCTGATCGTTTTAGATAGATATTACTCATCATTTCAAGCAAAACTCCATTTATTTATGTGTTCTCTAGTCTTTTTATTTTTTCAATTTCATTTTAATAGTATTTTTCCAAATACATACAGAGATAATTTTCAAATTCACCTTTGCAAAACCTGTATTCCAAATTTTTCTCTTTCCCCCTTTACTCCCTTTCTTAGACAGCAAGCAATCCAATATTTCTCTAGTGTTTTTAATAGGAATGGGGGCTGTATTTTATCAAAAGCTCTTTCTGTATCTATTGAGATAATCTCATGATTCTTGTTAGTTTTTATTATATCTATGTTCAATTAAGACAATAGTTTTCTTAATATTGAAATAGCCATGCATTCCTAGTATGACTATCACCTGGTCATAGTGTTATCCTCCTGATAAATTGCTGTAATGTCTTTTCTATTTTTTTTTAAATTTTTCAACAACATTCATTAGAGAAATTGGTTTATAAATTTCTTTCTCTGTTTTGGCTTTTCCTGGTTTAGGAATCAGTACCATATTTGTTTAATAAACAGAATTTAGTAGACTCCTTATTCATCTATTTTCCCAAGTAGTTTATATATTAATTACATAATAATATAGTTTATTTCCTCTTCTGTTAATTTGGACAATTTATATTTTTATAAATTTTCATTCATTTCACTTAGATTGTATGATTTATTGGCTCTATTTGAGCAAAATAATTCTTAATTATTCCTTTAATTTCCTTTTCATTGGTGGTGAATTTTCCCTTTTCATTTTCGATACTGGTAGTTTGTGTTTTTTTTCCTTTATTTTAAAAAATCAAGTTAACCAAAGGTTTATCTATTTTATTTTATTTTTTTATAACACCAGTTCAACAGTTTTCTTACTTTGAATTTACTTAATCTTTTCTTTGACTATTACAATTTCTAACTTGATAATTAATTGAGCATTTAAAATTTGTTCTTTTTCTAGCTTTTTAAAGTTCATGTCCAATTCATTGATCTGCTTTTTTTCTATTTTTCATGTAAATATTTAGAGGTATAAAATTTCCCAAATACTTGTTTGCCTGTATCAACAAATTTTGGTATGTTATCTCATCATTGTCATACTTTTTAATGAAATTATTGATTTTTTTTCCTATGCTTTGCTGTTGGCTTTTTATGACATATAATTTTATCACATCATTATCTGAAACATTACAGATATCATCTTCCTATGTAGAGATGTAAATAGTTTCTTCTTATTAAGTAACATCTTGTTTTTCTTTCCTGTTTAGGCTTTTATGGTTCTTTGAATCTTGTATTTAAAGATTAGTTCTGTTCAGTTCTGGTCTATTCATCAGGAAAGTTTGAAAGTTCCCTGTTTCATTGAATATCCAATTTTCCCTCTGAAAAATGATGCTAAATTTTGCAGTACAGTTCATTCTCTTTTGTAATCTGAACTCTCTCTCCCTCAGAATATCATGTTCCCGAATCCTCCATTTTTAAAAAAATTTAGAAGCTGCTAAATCCTATGTAATCCTGACTGTGACTCCTTGATACTTTAATAATTTCTTTCTGAATGCTTGCAGTATTTTCTCCTTGACCTGATAATTCTGCAATTTGGCTAAATATTCCTTAGAATTTTCATTTTTGGATTTCTTTCAAGAGGTGATTGGTGGGGTCTTTCAATGAATAATCTATCCTTTGGTTCTAGGATATTAAGACAGTTTCCCTTGATAATTTCTTGAAATAATCCAGGCTCTATTTTTGATTATGGTTTCATGTGGTTCAATGATTCCTAACTTATCTCTTCTGGATATGTTTTTCCAGGTCAGTTGTATTTCCACTGAAGTATTTTATATTTCCTTCTATTTTTTCATTCTTTAGATTTTATTTGATTGATTCTTGATATTTTCTAAAGTCATTAACTTCCATCTGTCCAATCTTAATTAAAAAAAAAATTATTCCCATTGGTTAGCTTTTGTACTTCCTTTTCATTTGGTCAATTCTACTTTTAGTTGTTTTCTTCAGTGGATTTCTTCCCCCATTTGGCCAATTCTATTTTTAAGGGAGTTGTTTTCTTCAGTCAAGTTTTGTGCTTTTTTTTCCAAGATGTTGACTATTTTCTCTTGTATAACTCTCCTCCCCAATTTTTCTTCTCCTCCTCTATTTGATTCTTAAAATCCTTTGTGAGCTCTTTCATGAGGATTTTTAGACATGAGACCAATTTATATTCCTTTTGAGGTTTTGCATGTAGGTATTTTGACATTGTGGTCCTCTTCTGAGTTTGTGTCATGATCTTCTTTGTCTCCATGGTAGCTTTCTAAGGTCAGAGAGATTTTGTTTTTTTGCTCATTCTAAAAATTAAACTCTGCTCCTGGGGTATAAGGACCATTGACCCAAGTTTCTTGTATGAGGGACAGAAAGCAGAGGGCCTGGTCACTGGCTTTCTGCACCAGGGCCTCTGGGACTGGTGACTTTGCACTCTGTGGCTTGAAATAGTGATGCTTATTGTGCACTGAGTTCCAGGGCTAGAAGTTTATCTGCTGCTTTGGGGCTAGAGGCTTTACAGCTACCCTGCTATGTCACTGGTATGTTGAATCAGGACTATGGGGCTTCAGATACTATATGTGCTATGGCTAAGAACCTCCCACTGGCTTGCCCAGTGAGACAGACATTTCCTTAGGTTTTTCTAAGTTATCTTGGGCTGGAAAGTATGTCTTTTTTTTTTTTTTTTTTTTTTTTTTTTGGTAGATTCTGTTGTTCCAGAATTCTTTTAGAGACTTGTTTGAACATTGTTTCTGAGAGAAACTGGGGAGACAACTTCCTGCTTCTCTGTCATCTTGCCCCACCCTAGAACAATTTTTTGCATAAAGTAGGTGCTTAATAATGTTTGTTTAGAAAAATATTAATTAACATAGGAATATTTGTATTAAGTGTTGTACAGCAAAGTAAGCTGAACCAGGACAACAATATACACAATTAGTACAATGATGAGAGGTACTTTGTTGTAGAGAGTTGAACTTTGGACTTGGAATCAGTAAGAGGCAAATTTGATTTTTGCCTCAGACACTTGATAGCTGTATGATCTGATCCAAGTTTTTCCACCTATAAAATGGTGATAAACATAGCATTTTCTTCCCAAAGTACTATGAAAATCAAGATAATATACATAAAACTATATGAATGTTACCTATCCTAATTACATAGATAAAATAGATAATTATGTAGGTTAAGTTCCTGAGAAGAAGTCAAAGAAATGAATTGCAATAAAAATGTCAGTCCTAAGAATACACTTCTTGCCCTTTTGTTACATGTGCAGGATTTTGTATATACGGCTGCTTCATCAGTACACTTTGCTAAGTTTTTTTCTTATAAGGGAGAGTTCAGTGTTGTGGTTGTGGATATGATTCTGGGGTGTGCATGTGTATGTATATGTAAATGAGAAAATAGTATAAAAAATGAAAAGCTTTAAGTATAATTTAAAATAAATGCCTGCTTAAGGATTAAACATTAATGAAAAAAAGAACTAAAATTTTTTACATGCCATCATCCTTACTAGTTTAATTTTTTCCAACACAAAAGACTTTCAAAACAAAGTGATCCAGTAAATCAGAAGTTAGCAGACCAAGGACATGATCACAGATAGCAGTTCTTGTTGGCTACTGTGTGAGAAGACAAAGTGTCAAAAATATCCAATGTCTGGACTGTATCTTAAAAATAAATTTTAAATGCTAAACTGGCAACACTGTGGATAGGTAGCATGGAAAGAATACAGGATCTTAGGGTTATACATGGAAAGAACTTTAGAGATTATGAGTTTAATTTCCTTATTTAATTAATGAGGAAACTGAGACTCAGAGTGCTTAATTAACTTGCCTAAGGTCATACATTTAGTAAATATCTTAAGTAAGAATTCCAACTAAGTCCTCCCAACTGCAGTGGTAGGAGCACTTTGTTTACTATACCATAGAACTATATGTGCCTACAGATAACAGACAAGACTAGTTTGGTTTAATCGGCTTCTTTCAGTATTAATGTAATACAACTTTTTTAAGTTTGAGGAAACATTTTAAATTATAAATTCTCATCCCCTCTACAAAAAAGTAGTTTCATTGTTGGCATAAACTGGTTGAAAAGTTACATAATAAGAAAAAAAGTGCAATGAATTTAGTAATATGAAAAATTTTAGTTACATTTTATTAATATTATTTACATTAATTTTTATTTTATTAATAATAAGAGCAACTGAAAAACAGTAATTTGTGTATGTTCAAAATGTTTTCAATCTATGAAAAGTATATTTGCTTATTTGTCTTGTAGTATACAGTACAAAATACAGGTCATGCTAACTGTATTAGATCAAACTTTTTTCAGTTACTAAAAGATCAAAATGACCAAGACAGGTACAAATAGGGAATCACCTTGAAATACTTCTTTGGTTTTTAAATACCCATGGCTCCCAAGTTGGGAACTACTGTCTTAGTGAGAACTGAATTCACTTAAAGCAAATGTCACTGAAGAATAATACTGCCTCATCCAATATCAATATACCCTACTTTTTAAGCTTTAAATCAACTGTTGGTATTCAAAGAAAGATTCCTTTGGACCTTGACATATTTCATACTGTCACACAGAAAAGCTGTGTTTGCAAGTTCTGTGTTGGCTAGACTGATACAATGGATTCAGAATGATGCACAGGTGAATATTCCTTTACACAGACAATCAAGTCAGATTCCACATTTAATAGCTAAGTTTATCTATTGTTCATACAATAGGATTCAACTGGTTTATAATAGATGTTAGAAGTGATAGATATAGAAGCCTTCAACAACTTATATAGACTTTCTATTCCTCACTCAGAGACAAGTTTATTGAAAATTCTCTATGCTTTTTTTTGAGAGATGCTACTTCTCTGAAATGTGCATGTGGGAGTTTAGGGTAAAGACTATGAATTAATTGGGTTTAATTATTCTAAAGGGAATTATGAAAATATGGGATGATACATCTCTGCATCAAAAAAAATCTTTCATTTTTGACATTTTATGTTAAAAGGCAGGAATGGAAGTGTTGCTAATTATAGTTCACTACTAAGCAGATTTTGTGCACTGAGCCAACTATTTTAAAAATGCTTCATGGATAGACTGCTAGACCAGGAGACAGGAAGAACTAGGTTCAAATTCTCCCTAAGATACTTATTAGACCATGATTAAGTTATTTAGTATTTCTTCCTCTGCAAAATGAAAATGAAAATAATAGCATCTCTTTCATAGAATGGCTGTTAGATTCAAATGAAATAATGTGTGTGGACATCCAGCCATTCTGGAGAGCAATTTGGAACTATGCTCAAAAAGTTATCAAACTGTGCATACCCTTTGATCCAGCAGTGTTTCTACTGGGCTTATACCCCAAAGAGATATAAAAGAAGGGAAAGGGAACTGTATGTGCCAAAATGTTTGTGTAAGCCTTGTTTGTAGTGGCTAGAAGCTGGAAAATGAATGGATGCCTATCAATTGGAGAATGGTTGAGTAAATTGTGGTATATGAATGTTATGGAATATTATTGTTCTGTAAGAAAAGACCAGCAGGATGAATACAGAGAGGATTGGCGAGACTTACATGAACTGATGCTGAGTGAAATGAGCAGAACCAGGAGATAATTATATACCTCAACAACGATACTGTATGAGGATGTATTCTGATGGAAATGGATTTCTTCGACAAAGGGAAGATCTAACTTAGTTTCAATTGATCAAGGATGGACAGAAGCAGCTACACCCAAAGAAAGAACACTAGGAAATGAATGTAAACTGCTTGCATTTTTGTTCTTCTTCCCGGGTTATTTATACCTTCTAAATCCAATTCTCCCTGAGCAACAAGAGAAATGTTCGGTTCTGTACACATATATTGTATCCAAGATCTACTGTAATCTATTTAACATGTATAGGACTGCTTGCCATCTGGGGGAGGGGGTGGAGGGAGGGAGGGGAAAAATCAGAACAGAAGTGAGTGCAAGGGATAATGTTGTAAAAAATTACTCTGGCATGGGTTCTGTCAATAAAAAGTTATTAAAAAAAATAATGTGTGTGGAATGTTCTTTCCAAACCTCAAAGAGCTATATAAATGCCAGCTATTAACAGCTATTTAATAATTCTCTTAATATGTTATTTCTATATATCAAATTTTTTTCTATCACTGATTTTGTAAAAAATAGTTTCATGAACAAATATATCATATCTACATTTTAAAATAAAATGGAGATTATGAAGTACACTTAGAAAACAAATTTTATTTTTCTTCTTCCTTTTTCATTTAAGAGGGAGATTTTCATTTTAAATGTATGTTTTTTAAAAATAAACTATAAGGTATTACATTCTTGGTGCAGCCACTCTTTGTTCTCAATGACAAATCTACATCAGACACACTAGGCACCAAAAATCATTAACCCTAATGGTGAAGGGTCATTACACTTAGGATGAGAATTAAACACCAACAGAAGGAACCACAATAAACTTAATAGTATTAGTTATTTGCATATAAAATGGCCAACTGGACTAATTAAATGTGCTCACTGCATATCCTAACAGATGAGTATGAAGCAGTTTAAACAGACATAATCCACTTCAATGTAAAATTTCACAGACAGACAGATGGATGGGAAGATAATAGATATTCTAACACCAAATTTTTTTTAAAAGCTTTGTTTCCCCACATGAAAAAGGGCTCTTAAATTAATATTCAACCAGGACAGACTTGTTTTCTGCATGAAACAAAAATAGAGCTTTTTGAATTGTAATTATGACTGGTTAATGATACCTTAAAAGGAAAATTTTCATTACAGCTCATATTTGATTGAGAAGGACTTGAAGGGGCAAAAGAAAATTGTTCTCAGCTTCAAAACTGAGTAAAGTCTCCTTCTAAGCAGCAGACCTCAATGAAGCCTCCTCGTGATCTGCAGCTGCCAGACCTTCTATTGTGTATAAATGAGGTAAGTGGCCCCTTGGTCTCAGCTGTGTTGTGCTGAACTTCCTTTATTCACAAGTACCCAAGAGAACAATAAGCTCTCTCCACCAATTTTTCCCACCAGTAAGCAAAAAGAATTGGGGGAAGACCTCAGGGGTAACACAGGCAATTAATTCTCTCTGCTTTCCCCAATTGGTGAGAAACACATGATTATCATAGTATAATTATTCCTCAGATGATCATCAGGTAAAAGATCCAAATCCTTCCAAGTATATGTGAGTAATTGGAAATAAAGAGTATTGAGGGCATTTCTCTTTCCTGCCCCGACCTTATTCACCCATTTGTAAAGGAATGATTAAGTACTATATTAAAAATTGGAAGATCTGGACTCATAGCTGTTATTGGCTGTATGACTGTGGGCAGGTTAAGATATTAGATCGCAATTTCCTCATGCAAAATTGGATCAGAAGATCATTAACTTTCTTCCAAGCTCTAAATCTTGTTATTTTATGATCCTGCTTTGACTTAAGGGTAATGTACAAAGTGGAATGATGTTGCAGATGATGGAAGGACTGTGCCAGGTAACATGATAAGATTCAGCCATCATTAACCTTCCCTGAGAGAATAGAGTATGGAATCCAAGGATTCCTGGTAAATTTCAATTCTACTCCTTGCTTCTTGCTTCATAGTGTCCAACTCTCTGTGATCCCATTTAGGGTTTTCTTGGCAAAGATTTTGAATTCGTTTGCCATTTTCTTTTCTTGATCATTTTATAAATAAGGAAAATGAAGCAACCAGGGTAAGTGACTGGCCCAGAGTCACACAGCTTATAATTGTCTGAAGCTAGATTTGAACTTGCGTCTTTTGACTTCAGACTTAGCATTCTATCCACTGGACCACCAAGCTATCTCTGTCATTTAGTGCCAAAGTGATAATAAGTGATTTACATGATCTCTTTTGGTCTTGGGACCTTATCAGTAAAATGGGGGGAAAGGGTGTTGTACTAGGCAGTTCTTTTTTTATAACAGCTTTTTTTTTGGGGGGGGGGAAACATATTACTTTATTAGGTGGCTACTAATTGGAAGTCAACTTCCTTTTTTAAATAATAGCTTTTTATTTTCAAAATTCATATAAAGATAGTTTTCAAGATTTACCTTGCAAAACCTTTTGTTCCAAATTTCTCTGCTTTTCTTTCCTTATCCCCCTCCCCTACACAGCAAGCAATCTAACATAAGTTAAACATGTAATTCTCTTTAACATTTCCACATTTATCATGCAGCATAGAAAAACCAGATCTAAAAGGAGGAAAAAAATGAGGAAGAAAAAAAAAAAGTAAGCAAACAACAACAACAAAGGGGAAAATACTATATTGTGATTCACATTCAATTCCTATTGTCTTCTCTCTGAATACAGATGGCTCCTCCCCATCACAAGTCTATTAGAATTGAAGGTAAAGGTTCTTAAGTCTTTTTGTGTCATGGGTCACTTTGGACCCCTTCTCCAACTTTTTATTTTTTAGGCAGTAAGTGATTTGCCCAGGGTCACATAGCTAGCTAAATTTGAACTTAGGTCCTCACAACTCCAGGGTTGGTGCTCTACCCATTTGGCTACTAATTCCTTTTTCTTTTTTTTTAAATACATGATATGACAAAGGAAACTAACAGTATTGAAATATAGTTTACATGTATATATATATATATATATATATATGCACACATATTGTATATACACACAAGTTTATGAACCCTGCATTAAGAATGGTTACTTTAAGGTTAACTCCCAGCTTCCATTTTAGTCTCTTGTGAATCTAAAGTGCTGGAGATGAAATGATTGTTTTTCTACCCATTTTGATACTCGTTTAGCTCTTCAATTCATGCTGGCAGAATGGGAGTTTTCTTCTTTTCTGATTACTTAGATATAGAAAAGAATGGCCTAATTTGTGTATTTTCCTTAAATCTATAGCATTACCTCAAGAGAATAATAGTTGGATTCTAAATTGTTATAGTAATTTCAGGTTTAGAGTGAGTACAGTCTTTAATTCTGTCTTCCAAGATTCTTTTTTATTTATTCTTATTTCTTTATACCATACATGTTTACATGTTACAGGACAACTGATGGCTGATAAAACACTAAACCAGGAGTCAATTTGCCTTCAAACACTTATTAGCTGTGTGACCCTGGGCATATCACTAAACCCTATTTAGTCCCAGTTTCCTCATCTATAAAAAGAGATGGAGAAGTAAATAGCAAACTGTTTCAATATTTTTTCCAAGAAAACCCCAAATGTGGTCACGAAGATTCTGTCACAACTGAAAAATAAGTGAACAATAACTTATGGACAACTGTTAGAATAAAAACTTTTATCTTCTTTAGTCTAATGTTTTCCACTTTTGTACCTCAGAGGGAAGTCCCAGTTGATGCCTTTGAACTGTTGTCCCTGATGATAGGGAAAAAACCTGGAATAGTAACTTCATCAGTATAAGGCACATCTTCAAGGACTGGTTGTTACCTTTTCTTCAACACTCAGAAACTATGACTTGCCCCAAGATTACACAACCAGTCTGTCTCAAAGATAGGTCTTGAATCTAGGCTTTTCTGGCTCTAAATCTAGCTTTCTATCTCCAATATGGTACACTGCCTTTCATGATAACTACCCCTGAAAATGTCATAAATTCTTGACTTCATTACAAACTATGGCAGATAGGAAAGATTTGTTGCTAAGAAAGAAACACTCTTGAACAAAAATAGAGTTGTCAATTTAGTTAGTGGAAGAAAAAAGTGAAAATTAAAATGTATTGATATTTAAGTTAAATAGTCAATTTTTTCCCTTGAAGCAAAGCCTGTGTATTCTATTTGAAAAGTTAACTGATTTCAGAAATACTAGTAAAATGTGTTATCTTTCTCTCTCTAATCCTTTACTTCTCTATTTAAAAAGAAAAAAAAAATTAATCAGGTTGTTCCAAAACCAAAATTTATCCCTAAAAACATAATTATGATATGTAAAAAGGTGACTATTATATAAGAATCTTAAATTATCTTCTTAGTATAACTGCCCATTTATAATCATTCCTCTCAAATCAATAAGATTAGCCTCCAGGGATTTTAATATTTGCTCTCTGATGGGCATTGTGAGAAAGAAAGAAAGTTTATTTGGTACGCATGTGGAATAGTAATTATTACAAGATGAAAAATAATGAGAGAAATACTGTATTAGAAATACTAGCTTTGGCAATAAGAGCTGAGAAAGAAATTAAAGGAATTAGAGTAGGTAATGAGGAAACCAAATTATCACTCTTTGCTGATGATATGATGGTATACTTAGAGAACACCAGAGATTCTACTAAAAAGCTATTAGAAATAATCCACACCTTTAGCAAAAGTTGCAGGATACAAAATAAACCCACATAAGTCATCAGCATTCTTATTTATCACTAACAAAATGCAACAATTAGAATCACAAAGAGAAATTCCATTTAAAGTAACTACTGAAAGTATAAAATATTTAGGAATCTATCTGCCAGGGGAAAATCAGAAACTATGAGCAAAACTACAAAAGTCTTTCCACACAAATAAAGTCAGATCTAACCAATTGGAAAAATATTAAATGCTCTTGGTTTGGGTGAGCAAATATAATAAAGATGACAATACTACCTAAACTAATCTATTTATTTAGCACTATACCAATCAGATTCCCAAAAAAACTATTTCAATGACCTAGAAAAAATAACAACAAAGTTCACATAGAAAAACAAAAGGTCAAGAATTTCAAGGGAATTAATGAAAAAAAAATCAAATGAATGTGGCCTGAGTGTATCAGATCTAATACTATATTATAAAGCAGCAGTTACCAAAATCATTTGGTATTGGCTAAGAAACAGACTAGTTGATCAGTGGAATAGGTTAGGTTCAAAGGACAAAACAGCCAATAACTTTAATAATCTAGTGTTTGACAAACCCAAAGATCCCAGCTTTTGGGACAAGAATTCACCATTTGACAAAAATTGCTGGGAAAATTGGAAATTAATATGGCAGAAACTAGGCATTGACCCACACTTAATACCGTACACCACGCTAACCCTAACCCTTATCTTGATAAGGTCAAAATGGGTTCATAACCTAGGCATAAAGAATGAGATTATAAATAAATTGGAAGAGCATAGGATAGTTTACCTCTCAGACCTGTAGAAGAGGAAGGAATTTTTGACCAAACAAGAACTAGAGATCATTATTGATCACAAGATAGAAAAAATTGATTATATTAAAATGAAAAGTTTTTGTACAAACAAAACTAATGCAGACAAGATCAGAAGGAAAGCAATAAACTAGGAAAACATTTTTACAGTCAAAGATTCTGATAAAGGCCTCATTTCCAAAATATATAGAGACTTGACTCTATAAGAAATCAAGCCATTCTCCAATTGATCAATGGTCAAAGGATATGAATTCTCAGATGAGGAAATTGAAACTATTTCTAGCCATATGAAAAGATGTTCCAAGTCATTATTAATTAGAGAAATGCAAATTAAGACAACTATGAGATACCACTACACACCTGTCAGATTGGCTAGTATGACAGGGAAAGATAATGAGGAATGCTGGAGGGGATGTGGGAAAACTGGGACACTGATACATTGTTGGTGGAGTTGTGAATACATCCAGCCATTCTGGAGAGCAATTTGGAACTATGCTCAAAAAGTTATCAAACTGTGCATACCCTTTGACCCAGCAGTATTACTACTGGGCTTATATCCCAAAGAGATTTTAAAGAAGGGAAAGGGGCCTGTATGTGCAAGAATGTTTGTGGCAGTCCTCTTTGTAGTGGCCAGAAACTGGAAACTGAGTGGATGCACATCAATTGGAGAATGGCTGAATAAATTCTGGTATATGAATATTATGGAATATTATTGTTCTGTAAGAAATGACTGGCAGGATGATTTCAGAGAGGTCTGGAGAGACTTACATGAACTGATGCTGAGTGAAATGAGCAGAACCAGAAGATCATCATATACTTCAACAACAATACTATATGATGATCAATTCTGATGGACGCGGCCCTCTTCAACAATGAAGATGAACCAAATCAGTTCCAATAGAGCAGTAATGAACTGAACCAGCTACACCCAGGGAAAGAACTCTGGGAGATGACAATGAACCACTACATAGAATTCCCAATCCCTCCATTTTTGTCCACCTTCATTTTTTATTTCCTTCACAGCCTAATTGTATATTACTTCAAAGTCCAACTCTTTTTATACAGCAAATTAACTGTTTGGACATGATACATATATTGTATTTAACTTATACTATATTTAACAGGTATTGGTCAACCTGCCATTGGGGGGAAGAGGTGGAGAGAAGGAGGGAAAAAGTTGGAACAAAAGGATTTATAATTGTCAATGCTGAAAATTTTCCTATGCATATATCTTGTAAATAAAAAGCTATAATAAAAAAAAATAATGAGAGACAGCATGATTTAGTACATATATGGCCAAGCTTTGAGTCCATAAGTTCTGTCTAAATGGGCAAATCATTTAACCTTGGAGTGTTCTAGGCAACTTTCTAAGGCTCAAAATTATAAACCAATTACTTTTTCACATCAAAATCCCCCCCCCATTCCATTCTGGGGAGTTTTGTATACTGAAAAAAACACAAATATGCCCTCAAAATTATCAAAAATTAAAATGCAATTATTATTTTTGATTTTAGCCTAATTATTAAAGCTACAACGCAATTGGATGGAAGCACTATGTTGGAAAACCTTGAAGAATTACATTTATCACTAGGAGAAAATACGTTCCCTTATAAGTTAGTACTAAAAATCATTTTAATCATATTCTGCATCATGCATGTGAAAATGGAAACAAATACATTTGGAGGAAAGTGACCATTCTTCTGAATGAGAATTGTTACAGTCTTATACACCTCAATGAGTTTCCATTTTCATTCTCAATTTCTTTTGGGAGACTTTAGAAACAAAGGATGAACTTTTTGAAATACTCTTTTATCTGTGAATTGATATAATGAAATTATTATCATAAAATAGTGTTTCTTATATTTTGCTACCAGAGATTCATGTAACGAAGACAGGATCTCTCCTCCACAAAAATTATACTTGTTCTTTTATTTTTTGCTTAAAAATAGAGCCTCCATAACCAATATAACTTCTTATATTGAGGAAGCTTCATCAATGTAGATTACAATTAAATTTGAAAAAAATTAAAAAATAAAGCACAGCACCTGATTGTATTAAATCATTTTATTCCCCATAACTGTGGTTATGTTTAATTCTCAAAAAAATCTATGTAATATTAGAATATGTTGAAAGTTAGTAGATGAATTCATGACAATATTAACAGCATGCTGATTTCCCACTCCTTAGATTTGCTATAATGCACTTTTAATAAAACTTCTGTTAGCTTGTTTTTCTGCCATTGCATCATTATTTTATTGTTTAATACATTTATATCTTATATCTCCCCTGATATATTGTTAGTTCTATGAGAAATTATGTCTTAATTGTCTTCCTCTCCCCCCTAGCACCTGGCACAGGGATTTGTATATTCTAGGTATTTAGTAAATGGTTGTTGGATGAATAGTATTTATTCAATTATTTTCACAAATTTTTCTCTAATTAATTATTTTAGTGTTTTCTGGTATGTTTTATGTTCCATGAGGACAGGAAAGAAAAATTTTCTTAGTACTTCATTGTATTATATTTTTATTTATTTTGTTTAAAAAATTCCCAGTTACATCTTAATCTGATTCTGTATAAAATATATATTTAAATACTATTTAAATGCAAGATCCCCTCCCAATATCTTAGAGGACAACAAATAAAGCAATAGAGAAAGTACAATATGAGCCTGAATTTCGGTGGAGAAAAAAAAAATCAGGTGATAAAAGGATAGGCACTGAAAAAAAATCAATATTCTAGAAGTATTAATGCTAACAGAAGATTATGAAAAGAAAAAGATACATAATAAAACTTGACAATGGCAGTTTTTACAATCACTTGAAAAATACACACATTTAGCATGTTCTAAAAATCTTAGTGTACTTTAAAATGTTAACAATTTACATACATATACATTGGGTTTTAATAAAATCTTTTTGTGGCTTTAAAATTCTTAAGTGTTAAAATTTAGATTTCAAGCATGATAGAAAACAGCTGTAACTGACATTTAAAGACAAATTGGAGTTTCTTCTTACACCAGTAGCTAGCCCTATATTTCACAGAAAAGAAAAGCATCAATTAAGTGAAATGTGCCATTAATATTGACTTCAGAGCACTGAATAAGGAGGCACTCTATAAGACACAGACAAGTAGGCCAAGAAAGCAGAACATTGAAAAAAAGATGAAAGATGGTGTGAGTGCTGGCAGTGAAAAACAAAGATTAAGGAAGGTCTCAACCAACTCTGAAGAACAAGCAGAAAATTTTGTTTTTGAAAGATGGAAGAAATCTGTGATAGTGTGTGTGAAGGTGACATTAAAATGAAACAGTATCATCTGTTATTGCATCTTAAAAACATGGTCAAGAACATGGAAGGCATTTTAGAATAAAGATGAAAATTAGCCCATAAGGTAAATGTGCTGTATTGAGTACAAAATTACTGAAATGTTGGGGTATAAATTTTATTTAGTAATGACTTTAAATAAGCCAATAAAAATGAAAGAAACACAATCAAATATGTTAGCACCTTAACAATGAAGATAATTTTGTTAGTTTATTCAAATTCAGATAAATACTAAGGGGATCTCTTAAGCAGGCTATGCACCTGCTAGCTTAGCTGAATAGATTTAGGTGTGAGAATAACAGACATTTTTCTTCCCTGTCATTCATAATCACATGGGCACTCAAATAGCACATGTGTTCTTTTTGACTATTTGGCATCAATTGTTGCATGCTTTGGATGACTAGAAGAATAGCTAAATACTCTCTTGCAAAAGCAGAAGGGGCAGACAAGCAATTGGAAATGATTAGTGTATTCAACTCTGCCCAGGAAATCCTAAATGTTTGTTCAGACAAGGTAACATATGCCATTCACTGGCCTTGTTGTAATAAAATGTAATAATAATTACTATATAGTGCTTATAATTTGAAAAACACTACAAATATACTATTTGATTCTTACAGCAACACTGGGAAGGCCGTGGGAAAATGGGATATCAACACAATGTTGATGAGCCTGTAATGGGATACAGCCCCTTTGGAAAGCAATTTGGAATTATGCAGAAAAAGTTACCTGTTTACCACGGCTAGGCCTTTACTCAAAAGAAATAAAAAAAGAAAAGATATTATATGTACAAAAATATTTATAGTAGATCTTTCTATTTCTTGGTGACAAAGACCTGGAACTTAAGGGTCTGCTTATCAATTATAAAATGGCTGAATAAATTATGGCATACAAATATGACTGGACACTAATGTTCTATAAGAAATAATGAAGAGGATAGTTTCAGGAAAATCTGGGAAGATGTATTTATGGCACAGAAAACACACGCATACACATATGTATGTATATGTATATATTCACATATAATACATATATACACATAGATATATGTGTCTACACACAGATATGTATGTCTGTGTTTTTCACATGTACACATGTATGAATACATGTGCATGTGTATACATATCTATTGAAAGAATTTATTTTGCTTGTTTATGCATATTTGTTACAAAGAATATGTTTTTCTTGTTTTTAACTCAATAAGACAAGAGATGAGAAGGAGAAAAATAAAGTAAAATAGGTAAGTCAGGTATATTTTTAAAATTTAAAAATAGTTTACAAAATAGTAAAGTGTAGGTGAGGAAGGAATGCTACAGATGTAGAATGTGGAGGAGTGCTACAAATGAAGTCACTGAAATATTAGGTTTATTTAAATGTTTTACTTTTTTATAAGAGACTCTTTACAAATTTATATTTGTAATATAAAATCAAAATACATCAATAAAAGAAAACAAAAAAGTAACCCTGGAATGTAGGTGTTATTTCTCCTATTCTACAGATGAAGAAATTGAGTCAGTCATGAATTAAGTGATTGAGAAAAATCAGACATACATAGGTGCCTGAGGAAAGAGTCAAACTTCTTAAGAATGTCAAGTCCTGAGTATTATATATTGCCATAGGAAACAAAGAAGCTGGTCAAGAAGCTGACTTCTGATTTTATAGGCATAAATGGTGCCCATCCTGACCACTTAAATTAGCCATTCTTACATTAATATTTCTCCCTTATTCTCTTTCTTATGAAGTAGCTAGCCCTATCAGAGCCAAAGATGGGAAAGCACCCTGGTTGCCTAGAATGAAAGAAATGATTATATAAGTTAACAGTGTTGTAATTATTGTATACAATAACAAATTTTTACTTTTCTTGGCATTAAAGCAGAATTATGCTCCATTTTCTTTCTTAGCAATCATCATATCATAGCAGCCCAGCAATTAAAGTGGACAGACATTTTAAAGACTATTTTGTCCAATTCTCTTATTTTGTAAATAGGTGACATATTTGTAAAAAGTGACACAATCCGGTGATGTTTATGATTGGAGAAATAATTGATTAAGTCATCTGAATAAAGATCAGGATTTTAAAAGGAAAATTAATTCATTGGGGATTTTGATAAAATTTGATAAAAAACAGTTCTTGATCAAGACTGATCAATTAGATAAATCCTTTGAATCATTAAGCCTGAAGGCCAAACTACTGCTTGATAATGTTTTTTAAAGAACAGACACAGGAGGTTGTAGTGGGAAGGAGTGGAGCTAGGTGGTGCAATGGATAGATCACTGGCCCTGAATTCTGGAGGATCTGAATTCAAATGTGCCCTCAAGCACTTGATACTTACTAGTGAGTGACCCTGGGCAGGTCACTTAGAACCCTAATTGCCTCGCAAAAACAAACAAATAAGCAAAAAAGAATAAGTAAGGTTACTATTGTCTTCATGATTATCCATCAAACCAACATGGAAAGAATTGAGGGGCTTACTGAATCAAGGTTTCAATAATCTCCAAAGACAAAAAGTGAAAGGCAGCTTGTCATAGTAAATAGTGAGACACAAAGTCACAAAGATATGCCTTTGACACATATTGGCTGTGTGACCCTTGGGAAATCACATAATCTTGCACTATTCAGGAATTGTGGATAATTACATATCTATGTATACAAGTAATCTATCAATCAACTGTCTTCTATTTTTCATTTCTCATCTATCTTTCATTTATTTTATATCTATTTTTTAATCTCTTATATATCTTTAAAATGAACATGTTTATTTGAACTGGTTATGTTAGTATTTAGTAACACTTCTTTCCTTCTCCATATATTGGCATGAATTTCATTAAATTTTTAGGAAAATTAAAAAAACTTCATTTATAGCTATGTTAGGAGAAGTAAAGAGGGAAGGAAAGGACAATTGTGTCTTTGCCTTTTAAAAAAATATGGAACAAGTATTAAGGTAGAAGAGAAAAAATTATTTAGCATTATACAATTTACATGTAATCAATACTTCTTTTTGTCTCCCTGTCCTGCCTATCCTCCCCACTTTTGCCATATTCCTCCTCTGGGATTGTGTTGATTAGTTTCCCCCCATTTTTTTGGTAGAGCAGGGCAACCTTCAGAGAGACAAATAACTTCCTGTAACAATTCATTATACACTATTTGGAATTATGTTTTTAAAATGCAGAATCAGATTGCTAAAGATGCATTTTTAGAGCTTTGGCTATACTTAGCCAAATGTTCCTAGACTGCTTATCATCTTCATTGCATAAAAATAATTTATAAATCAAATTATTAAAATCTAGATTGTATGGGGGTGGGGTGAGACAAGATCACCTGGTTAATTGAATTTTCTGATTAACCTTTCTGGTTAATTGTACTAAATTTGCTTTGGTAAATTCTGAATTATTAAAGTGTAAATCTGGGGAAGGTTACATTAATTAATATACTCTCTTCCTCAGTTACCTCTCCTACTAGGGAGGAGCAGTGTTGCAGAATGCCAGATCAGAAGGCATCCTTTTAAGTTTGTATGTTTTTTTCCCTCCTAATATTTTAGGCATATTTTTGGTCTTAGGCATATCTCAATATAGGAGAGTAAAATACTATAGTTTCCTTCCTTTGAAGGTCAAAATATTTTGTGGACCTAGACATGATAGAAGTATTACTTACTGATTAAGAAAATATATAATGACATAGTGAGAGCTCAATGTAGTATATTATTAATATTCAAAGACTGAAATGATACATTATGACAAAAGGAGAACCCAGCAATGTAAATTAGTTATGGAGACATTTTTCTTTTCCAATCCTTTCCCTTATAATTGTCCACTTCAATATAAGTTTTGATGTTGACATTCTCTCATAAACTCTGACCTATCTGTTCCTCAATATCTTCATATCCCAAAACCTATGGCTTTAATCTATTATAGTTATTCAAAGGGATGGTCATACCTTATATAGATCTCCCAAGTGCCTGTGCAAATTCCAATATTATAAATTTCAAATCCCCTTTCTGATAACAGTAACAATAGTAAAAAATAATTTGCCTTTATATATATGTGTCAGGTAGTGTGATAGGCACTTTATAAATATCTGTAAATCATGTAATCTGCACAATAAGATTAAATGAAATAATTAGCTCCATTTTACAGTTGAGGAAAATGAGATTGTTACTTTCCAAGGTGACACAAAAAGGAAGTGTCTAAAATTGGATTTGAACTCAGGTATACCTAAGTCTAGGCCTATCACTCCATCTACTGCACTGTTTAGCTACCCAAGTGATTAAATAAATTGTCCCTTTCATCTCTCTATATTTCCTTTCCCCCCAGTCCTCTTGAAACTAATTCTTAGCCTTTACCAAATACCATAGTTCTATGTTGTCATTTTCCTGATTTCTTACATTTTCTCTGGTACCATTTTTTCTCCCTCACTGATTTCGCCTTCACCCTTGACTTCCTTGCCTTCTTATTCTACTACCATACACATTCTGCCAGTTCTTTGCCTTGAATCCCTCCTATCAACTGTCTTTTCTGCTCATAATATTGAGTTGTTGAATATTGTTGGAGGAAATCATGATACCATGATAATTGTGACTATTACACATTCTTGTGAAATTTCATCTGGGTCTTCAATATTGCATTTATTCTTACTTGACTGACTCTTTTATCATTCTTGGTAGCTGTTCCAAATTCCTTCTTCTTTCATGAATCTCCAATATTTTTATACTTATTTCTCTTAGCATATGATATTGCTACCGATTATACAAAGAAAGTGGAGTCCATCGGTTTTGAGCTCTTAAACTTTGCTCCACACATTAAATGGTTCTACTTCTTCACTCAATCTGGCTTCACACACTTATTAGCTACATGAGTTGAGTAAACTACTTAACCACTACCTGCCTCAGTTTCCTCAACTGTAAAATGTGGATAATAATAGCAAATACTTCCTAGGGATGTAGTAAGATCAAATGAAATAATATTTGCAAAATACTTAGTTATATTGTCCTGTACTAAGTTTTTGTAATGCTTATTTCCTTTATTTTTGTGCACCTTCTTTGTATTTCTATCCCTGAATTTTTTTGACATCTCTGTAGCTTTGACATTATTGTCCACTACCACTTCTTCTATACATCCATAGTTTTCATTATATATCTCTTGTCTGGTTCTCCTACTGCATGTCTTACTCTTTATGTAGTCCTCAGTTGCTTTTGCTGAATAATAATTTTTTCTTTCCCTTTCAGAATAAATGCCTTCTGGGGCTCTGTTCTGAGCTGTCTTCACTTCTGTCACTATAGTTTCTTTTTGGAATTCTACAAAATAATCTTTATATAGATGACTCCTAAATCTATATATTTACCATTGATCTATTGAGTTTCTATTGAGACATTTACCCAGTTATTTCAGTTCATAATCTCAGCATTACTGCTGACTCTTTCCTATTTTACATTCTTTATATTCAATGGTTAGGAATATTGGTTGACTCTACCATTACCTCTCTCATATTATCCTCTTCCCTGTACTCACATGATCACAATTCTGTATTAGTCTTTCATCATCTCTTACTTAGAATATTGTAACAATCTCCTCATTGCTCTTCCTGCTTCCAATCTCCCCTTTCTCTCCAATTCTTCCCTTTTCCATGAGGTAGACAAAATAATTTATATTAAAGCATAGATCTAAACTGATACTGAATGAAGAGACTAGAACCAAGAGAACATTGTACACAGTAATAGCAAGATTATGTAGTGATCAACCTCATCTCAGAAATGCAGTGATCCAAGACAATTCCAATAAAATTGGAATGGAAAATGCCACCCGTATCCAGAGAAAACTTTAAAGACTAAATGTAGTTCAAAGTATAGTATTTTCACCTTTTTTGTTTGCTTTTTCTTTCTCATTTTTTTTATCTTGATTGCAGAGAAAAGCTAAGGCTATCATAGTCAATCATTGCATAATCTCACTGTTACTATGCACAATGTTTTCTTGGTTTGCTCCCTTCACTTAGCATTAGTTCATGTGAGTCTTTCCAGATTTTCCTGAAATCAGCCTGTTCATCATTTCTTTTATAACAATAATATTTTATTAAGTTCATATAGCATAGCTTATTCAGCTATTCTCCAGTTGAATGGGCATCCCTTCAATTTCCAATTTCTTGCCACCAGAAAAAGAGCTGCTACAAACACTTTTACACATCAAGATCCTTTCCCCTATTTTATATGATCTCTTTGGGATAAAGACCCAGTAGTGAAAATCCTAGATCAAAGGATATGTACAGTTTTCTTTATGCAAAACCTTTTTAACTTAATGTGATCAAAATTATCCATTTTGCACTTGATAATGGTTTCTAGTTCTTCTTTGGCCATAAACTCTTTCCTTCTCCAAAGATCTGACAGAAAGATGATTCTTTGCTTTCCAAATTTGCTTATGGTATCTCCCTTTGTATTTAAATAATTAATCCATTTGACCTTATCTTGACAGGGTGTGAGATGTTGATCTATCCCTAGTTTCATGCCATTCATACCATTTTCTAATTTTCCCAACAATTTTTTCAAACAGTGAATTCTTATTCCAGAAGCTGCTGTCTTTGGGTTTATCAAAAAGTAAATTACTATAGTAATTAACTATTGTCTATCTAGTTTATGGGCAACATTGCTAAAATAAATTCCTCTTCACTTCTGCTATGACCTCCATGGTATAGGTTTTTACTAACTCATACCTAAACTATTGCAATAGCCTGCTGGTTGGTCTACCTGCCCCAAGTCTTTCCTTATTCTAGCCCATCCTCCATTTAACTACCAAAGTAAATTTCCTAATGCACAGGTTCAATACTCAATAATTCCAGTGCTTCTCTGTCACCTCTAGGATCAATATAAACAAAAAAATTGGCATTCAAACCAGTCCCCTCCATCTTTTCAGTTTTCATTGATCTTGTTCCTACTCTTTCTTACTTCTCTTTACTTTGTCCCTTCCTCCTCTATTCTTTGATTCAGTGATATTAGCTTCTTTATTATTCTATCAATAAATACTCCATGTCTAAGGTCTGAGGATTTTCTTTTATTGTTCTCCAGGTCTGGAATGTTCTCCCTTTTCATTTTTGCCTCCCAGCTTTCCTGACCTCCTTCTAGTCTTCGTTATAATTCTATTCTGCTGCATGAAACCTTTTTGAGTGTCTCTTAATTCAAGTGCTCCTTTTAAAAATATTTGCTATATATTCAGAATATGGCTTGTTTGGACCTATCCATTTGCTTATTGTTTCTTTCTTGGATTGTAAGCTCTTCAAATGCAGAAATTGTCTTTTACGTCTTTATATTCCCTGGTACTTAACATTGCCTGGAACATAATAGGCTTTTAATAATTGCTCACTGACTTATTATTCAAGAGATTTGTGATTTCATCAATATAGATATTTCACTAATAGAATTCAGAAACCACTCTATACCTTAGATCCTAGTTCTCATGTGCTCATGTATGAAGGGGAAAAATTATCATCTGATGATGATTTCACTTTGGTAGACTTATCTTTGGGGAACAGACATATTGACCATAATTGCTTCTGTTGTGAAAGTCTTTTCAGTTTCTTAGGATTTGCCAGCCACCCTGATCCATAGGCACAGATGAAGAGAATCCAATTGTTTCTACTTAGTGATGTTTCATTAAAATAATGTTGAAGAATGATATCATATAAATATAATTAAATAAGTGTAAGAGTTTCTCTATCAGTGAATATTAATATGCATTGATATGCACATTGATATGTAATCTGTTATCCAATGTGTAATCATAAAGAATATTCTGTAGCACGGAGAATGTACATGACTTGTCCAAAGTCATATAGTTAATACATGGCAGAGGCTATTTAGCTACCCAAGTATTCTGAATAATATTTTAATGTAATAACATTCTTGAAGCCAATGCAAAATATTACTTCTTTTCTTGAAAATTCTCTTTCAGCACCTGTCACTAAAGCCTGCTTTCCTACATCACTTAAAAAATAATGTGCTAACATATCAATTGTCTTTGTTTTTTGTGGAGAAAGAACACAATCTACATAGGCAGAAACATGCACTTTTTTCCACAAGGGAAAAATGAAAACAAAAATATAAAATGAACCAGAAAGTCACATTTCTAAGACGCCAATATAGTTAAACAACAACAACCCAGATATTTTTCTTATCATAGTTTTTTATTGACAGAACATATGCATGGATAATTTTTCAACATTGACCCTTGCAAACACTTCTGTTCCAACTTTTCCCTTCCTTCCCTCCACCCCCTCCCCTAGATGGCAGGCAGTCTCATACATGTTAAAGATGTTAAAATATATCTTAAATACTATGTGTGTGTACATATTTATACAATTCTCTTGTTGCACAAGAAAAAAATCAGATTTAGAAAGGTAAAAAATAACCTGGGAAGAACCCCAGATATTTTTCATAAACTCTCTCCATATGAAGGAATCTGTAATTTTCACTGAATTGGGCCTCATGCATACATGTGTGCATGAAATATTTCACAATGGTGTAGATACGGGTAATACAATAATTCTTTCACTGCTTAGAGCTTAGAGTAAAATCCATAGCAAGATCAATTTTTAGCTACTTAAAATTCTCTTTTTCTTGTGGTGTAGGGAGAGGAGAGTAATGAAAAGGAGATTCATTGACACTCCCTTATAAATGGCACAGCTGGTAGTTTGGTAATTTGAAGAGCTGCGGTTATCAAGCCACAAAGGTCTTTATGTTTTTCATGCATATGATGTTTCGGGTCAAGAAAAAGAAAAAAAAATGGTAAAGACAGCATTTCTAATAGGAGTAAATATTCTCTCTTAAAAACATTGACAAAAATTGGATCTTTGCTTTATTTGCCTACTTTTGCAGTAATCTGCAATACAATATGGATTCAATTAACACCTCTGTATCAATGACTCTATTTATGCAATCCTAATCTTCCCTCTGAATTCTAGTCCCCCACTGCCAAATATTTGTTATATATCATCTGGATATCTCAAAGACATCTCAAATCAAGATTGCAAAAGCTGAACTCATCTTCCTCCTAAGTGTACCTTTTCCTCCCAAATTTTCAATTTAATTAGGGACCGATGTCATCTTCCCAGTCACTCAGGATTGCAACTTTGCAGCCATTTGTGCTCTTTCCCCTTTCCCATTCCCAAATCAAATCAGTTTCCAAGTCTTAAAAATTCTATCTCCCCAATATCTCTTCCTCAGTTCTGTTTCTCCCACTCCCTAATGGGCACTCCTGACTTCAGCATCACTGCTCTCCTATTCATATTTCACATAGCTGTCAAAATAATTTTGCTAAAGCATAGTTAGGGCCACATCACTCATTTGTTCTTCTTTGCTTCAAAGATAAAATGCAAATTCCTTAACCTAACATTTCAGGTCCTAAATCACCTGATTCCAACCTTACAATTTCATTGCATATCATTCCCCTTTACCCGTTTTATATTTTTGCCAAAATAAACTAACAAAAAGCAAGCAAACAAACAACAAAAAGAAAAATGCTGTCTCCCTCTATACAAAGTATCACAAAAGTATTAATGAAATTTTAAGCTTTAATAGAGTAGAGAGTTAGAACTGTTTTGCTGATGGCTTTTGTATCTTCAGTGCCTGGTCCATTTGTTGTTCAGTTGTTTCAGTCCTGTCCAACTAATTGTGACCCAATTTGGGATTTTCTTGGCAAGGATAAAAAAGTGATTTGCTATTTCCTTTTCTAGGTCATTTGACAGATGAGGAAAAACTCAAGCAAACAGTGTGAAGTGACTTGCCCAGGGTCACACAGCAAGTATCTGAAGCTAGATCTGAATTCTGATCTCCCTGTCTCCAGATCAGGATCTTTATCCACTGGGCCACCTAACTGCCCAGTTTGCCACATACTAAAGGTACAATAACCACTTACTACATAATAATTACTAGCCACTCATTGTAAAGATCAAGTTGCTTCTTGCCTTATACTTTGATGCAGGCTATCTCCCATGTTCAAAATATACTCTGTCCTCGTCTTTTATCTTTCAGAATCAAGTCTGTTTTGCAAAATGACTGTTCCCTACATGGATATCACTTGAGAAACCACTTTGTAAACTTTAAAACAGTACATTTATTTAAATTCTTCCATAGATCCAAAATCTAAGTAATATGGGCACTCTCCACAGTGCTGAAGATCAAACATATTTTTATCCTTTATGATTCTCATCTGTGTCCTTTCACAAAGATTTCATGGAAATCTATCTGGTAGGATTCAGACTTTCCTTTGGATCTTTCCCTATTTCATGGATTTCATTGTAACCTGAGTTGTGCCTCTATTATCCCTCACTTTACTATGTGATTAACTATATCTATTCTTTTGGTCATATATCTTTAATATAATTGTTTTATCACTTGGCAAACAGAAACAGTTTTTGTCAATATCCTGCCAACTATTTATGTCTCCCTATTATGCTTCTTTCTATTACTCTTTGGCTCAGGGAAATTTAATTCCCCTGACATAATCATTTTCCATGATTTGTACCTATTTTGTGTCACTGAGGAAATATTGGTATTAAAATGGACTTTTGTGGTAGTTGGAAGCTTAGGAGCCCTGAAAGTGGTATGGAATTTCCCAAATGCAATGCTTTACAACCTCTGGATCTAATCTTTTATAGGATATCCAATTCTAGGCCTAAGTAATTGCCAATTTGTAATGTCTGTTCCAAACGCTGATGGAGTAAGTCCATGGGTTGCCTATCTACCTTTACATGAAAATCTGGACAATATCCATGTTTATCCACTTTAAAAACAGTGTTCTTTTTAGGGTAAAATATCTTTCTATTTGGGGATGAATCTTTTATAGAAATATTTGGAAAAGCAACCTGTTTAGGCTTGCATGGAATTTCTTTTATATGTACTTGGCTAGGAGCAGCTTATTTTCTGGATTTCATCTTTCTTTTTTTAAGTGCCATTTCTACTTACTCAGATAGACTATCAGAAACGAAGGTGGTAGCATCTAATTTTTGTAGTTCCACTGTCATCAATGATCAAGAATTGAATGATACAATTCTTGTCAGTATCTTTTACTTCACCTATGTTTTGTTGGCTATCTTTCAATTTAATCTATAAATTTGCTTTATCTGGCTTAGATGACTCTCACATCAAGCTTTTTTTTTTTTAAATGTCATTCCTTTACACTGCTTTTCACTGTTTTGTAAGATAAAACTGCTTGTACTCTTCAATTTTTAATTAGTTTCTGGGAATGAGCCTCTCCAAACTCAACTAGCTTGGTCTTTTCTAATGCTTTATGAATGAACTTGTACTTTGAGCTGGCATTTCTCTTGACTGCCATATATCTTCATAGGACAAGTTCAAGTTTTACTGTTTGTTTCTAAGCCATTTGAATACTTCATTGTGACAACCACTTTATATCAGTTAATATTATCTAAAAGAAAAACAATTCAGATTATTCAATTGATTTTCTTTATTTTATCCATTCCTTTTCTTTCCCTCTCTCCCTCAGAATCAACTAATTAAATAGGTCAGATTTGAGACAGTAATTGCACGCAGTCTTTGCATTTTTCTTCCTTCTAATTTAGTATTGATCTTGACCAGTAACAAGTACTGACTGCATACAGACAGAATTTCACATAGTGAGCTAATTCTGCAATTGCTCTTGTAGCTTTAACCAACTAGTCATTTCCTGCAGATTAAGATATAGACAATTGTTACTATTTTTTCTGATATCATTTGGTGATTTTAATACTTAGCATTTTCTGATTCTTCTTAAATAAAGTATTCAAGACACATATGCAAAATTTTCTGAAAAGTCCACAAGACTTTGCCTTCTTATAGTTTCTTGGTTTCAATTCAAATTTTCTAACAATTTTTTCCCTTTACCAACTTTATCTTGAAGTAACCAAGAACTAAGATATATATTGGCTATATATTCTTCATCTTCTACAACAGATCATGATATATAAAATGCAGTTGTCATCATTGTAGTATAGTCCTTTATACTTTTACAAACTGAGATATCTCAGTGTCTCATAAAATAAAGTTTCTTGGTGCTTTTTGTTGTAAGATGAAAATGTCTTTACTCAATTCTCTGAGGAGAATCTATGAGCTTTCCCTACAATGTTTTTATACCTTCTAGCTTTATTCAGAATAAATGTCAGGACCGATATAGTTCAGTTCCTCCTGCTCTTTACCAATGTATAAGATTACAGGATTTAGTAGTAAAAGAGACTTTGAAATTATTTAATCTAACCTCTCCTTTTTTCTCTGGAAAAAAGACCTCCCATTTAAAATATCAAGAATTAAAAAAAAAATATCAAGAATTAATGTTTGTAATGCAGACAAGATTAGAAGTAAAGCAGAAAACTGGGGGAAAATTTTTATATCCAAGGATTCTGATAAAGGCCTAATTTCTAAAATATGTAGAAAATGTATACAAGTCATTCTCTAATTGATAAGCAGTCAAAGGATCTTAATAGACAATTTTCAGATGAAGAAATTAAAACCATTTCTAGTCATATGAAAAAAATGTTCCAAATCATTATTGATCAGAGAAATGTAAATTAAGACAACCCTGAGGTACCACTACATACCTTGCGGATTGGCTAAGATGACAGGAAAAGATAATGATAAATGTTGGAGGGGATGTGGGAAAACTGTGACACTAATACATTATTGTTGTAATTGTGAACTGATCCAACCATTCTTGAGAGCAATATGGAATTGTGCCCAAAGGGCTATCAAACTGTGCATATTTTTGACCCAGCAGTGTCAATACTAGGCCTGTATTATCCCAAAGAGATCATAAAAAAGGAAAAGGATCCATATATTCAAAAATGTTTGTAGCAGTCCTTTTTGTAGAGGCAAGGAGCTGGAAACCGAGTGGATGCCCATCAGTTGGAAAATAATTGAATAAGTTATGATGTATGAATATTATGGAACATTATTTTTCTATAAGAAATGATCACCAGGATGATTTCAAAAAGACTTGGAGAGACTTACTTGAATTGATGCTAAGTGAAGTGAGTAGAACCAAGAGAACATTGTACACAGCAACAAGAAAACTATGCAGTGATCAATTCTGATGGACATGGCTCTTTTCAACAATGAGGTGATTCAGGCCAATTTCAATAGACTTGTGATGGAGAGATATGACGACCGTGCCAGTACCCCAGACACCCCAGAATCAGCCAGAGTCAGGATAAGCAAAAGTCCTTAGTCTTTATTCTTGGTCTTAGATGCAGGATTGAACAGGATGGAAGCAGAATTTCCTGACCACCTTCTCCCTTGTCTACACCCAAGAGAGACTCTGGCCAGTCTTACTAATCCTCTGTATACACCAATCATTGAGCCAGCACAGGATAGTGGAAAGAACCATTTTCCAAGCATATGCCAATAGAGTATTGTCCAATCAGTAGTTAGCCTCAAGTACTCAGCAGTCTTGAACTCAGTGCATTGACTCAATAGTTTCAGCCCTCTACAGAGAGAACCATCTGCACCTAGAGAAAGGACTATGAGGACTGAATATGGGTCACAACATTTGTTGTTTTCTTTTCTTTTTTTTGTCTAATTTTTCTTGTATAGCATGATAATTGTGGAAATATATATAGAAGAATTGTTTATTTTTTAACATATATTGGATTACTTTCCATCTAGGGGAGGGGTGGGGTGAAGAAAGGGAGAAATAATTTGGAATACAAAGTTTTGCAAGGGTGAACATTGAAAACTATCTTTGCATATATTTTGAAAATTAAAAAGCTATTGTCAAAAAAAGAATTGATGTTTGCTGATGGTGTATAAATTGTTATTCATCTGCCCCCTATTTTATAGAAAAATAATTCCATCACCATCACTGTGAAAACAGAATGGAATCATATTGATTTTTATATATTAGGGGTTATCACTGACACATTCTGGTGATTATCACATTCATACTTATTCAGGCAGGTTCTTAAGTAACAGACATAGTCTGTAACCAAAATTATACTTACCAACTTCAAAACTTTTCTATTTTCAAATGCCTATTTTGCTATTTTTCCATGATCCCAGAATAAATCTGCTTAACTCTCATATTTCTTCTACCCTACTTCAACTCTAGAATTTAACACTAGTAGTATTTTCCTCATAGCTATATGTTTATATTTATTTGTGTGTTTTCTTTGTATATCTTATTTTCTTGTCTTTGTTTCCTTATTAGATTATGAACTCTTTCAGTGAAGAAGACTGTTTTTCAATATTTGGTTTCCCCTAGTTTGTTATCAATGTTGAATGAGTGAATGAATGATACTTAATCAGTTTTTATATGTGAACATGAGGGAGTAGAAAAACTGAATGATCTATGAAAGGAAAATGGAGCTAATCATTCTTCTCATTCCATCCTGTATACACTACAATCACCCTCTTGAGTATTATCTTTAATTAACCAAGGGCAGAACTACTGACTGGAGAGTTATGATTGACTTTATTTAAATGATAATGCTATAATTGTGCTTATTTTGTATTCTTAAAATGCTTTCAATGCTTAAGAAATTCACAAATTCATCATCATAGTTATTTCTTTGACACAGACTACAATATTCATGTGTTTATTAACTTGTTCAGAAGTTCCTATGGTCAAAAGGAAAAAAAGTCACTTTTTGTTGGGCATTTTAAAATTGATTTCTGCTGAGGGACCCCTCCAAATCAACTAATTTGATCCTCAGAGAAGACATTGTTGAGGTTTGACTTGAAGTTCTTTTACCTTGGTAGGATCTGCCAACATTGTCCTCTGTAAGCATAGCCTTTGAGAACTTACAGTCACTTCAAAGCCATGATAAAACATTAGGGAAGTAACTATCTACTCAACATAAGTAATTGGGTAGAGTGAGTTTTTTTTTTTTTTTAATGAACTTGGAAACTCTTTTTATAGCTGATGGATCATTAAGTAGTTATGGGATTATGAGAAATTTGAGTGTCATTATGGGGAAATATCATTAGTAGTATAAAGAATAATTCAGGGATGGAGCAGATTTTCAAAAAAAAATCTAAATTGTCCAAGTCCTTCTTTTCATTTCTACCACAGATAGAAAGAACAGAGAGTCCAGGAATACAGAATTGGTGCTGTTTATCACATAAGACAAATAGTGGTAAGAACAGAAAACTCAGAGGTAACAGAACTGGGCACTACCCCTTGCTCAGATTGACTATCTATATGATCTTAAATAAGTAACATTATTTCTTAGGGTCTTAATTTTCTCATCTGAAAAAATGGAGATGATAACAACTATTTCAAAGAATTGTTGTGAAGATCAAATGGGATAACATATGTGAAGTGCATTGTAAACTTTAAAGTGGGCAGGTAGGTGGTTTAGTGGCTGGAATGCTGGGCCTGTAGACAGGAAGATCTGAGTTTAAACTGAGCCTCAGACACTTGCTAGGTGTAAGTAATTGGACAAGTCACTTAGTCCTATTTACCTCAGTTTCCTCACCTGCAAAATGAGTTGGAGGAAGAAATGTCAAATCACTTGAGTATCTTTGCTAAGAAAACTCCCAAATGTTCATTCAGGTATGACTGAAACAACTGAACAGAAATTTAAAAAATCTTAAGCACTATATTAATTCTAGCAATAATGTTCAAGTCTTTCATTTTAAAAATGAGAAACTGAAGCTCTGAGAGGTAATGAGAGTCTTCCAATAGTTACTTATTTAATGGGTCTTGGAGAAGGCAGCATAATATAAAACAATAAAGATTTGGTCTTAGAATCAAAAAGTCTGAATTTGTTTCATAGACATGACACTAGGCAAGGCAATTAAAGTCTTTAAGCTTCCTCCTGTAAAACAGGATAATGACGCTTACATTATTTGTTTCACATGGTTATTATAAAGAGAGTACTTTGTAAACTCTAAAGTGCTATATCAAGTAGTAGTTATAATTGTAATGAGGGACTAGAACAGCACAGAATGCATCAAAGTACTCAGCTGATATAAATTCCCCATGTGGGAAAGGCTGGGAAGCCTGCTTCCGGGACAGTTGTGATGATATTTAATGGAAGTGTCTTAGTGAGACATCGGAACATAAATAGACATACTGTAACTGGCTCCAGTCTGCTAGCCATGTGGTCAGAAGCCTTTTTGATTGGAGGCACCTTCAAAAAGTACTTGGTTTGACTTTTTTTACTGATGATTTCTATTTAGAGATGATCCCAGATCTTCTCCCTTTTGAGGCCTCTGCAATTTTGCCTCATTGATTATTCTTCTTTTCCATTTTAGGTGAAGGGGGTTTGACTTTATTAATTTTAAAAGATCAAGAAAATTAATCTCTAGGAGTCTAACCATGCTAGGTTTTATAGTTTATTCAGTGTCTTTGTGTCCATTGAACAAGGAATGACTTTTAGGACTCATCCTACTGGTAGCCAAGATGAAGAATCATCTAACAGTTATGCTATATATAGACATGAATTTGGTGGGATCAAAAGCATTTTGCTAAGAGAGAGCACTTCTTCCCCAAAGGTTGAAATTGGTTAAAGGAAAGTGTGCTACTTAGGTGTTGGTGGAACATGTTTGTTCTTTGTTTTTGTTATATCTTTGAAGTAAATATTACTTTGTAAAAACTAATTGATGTTTAACAGTTAAAATGAACTGAGGTCCTAGACACTGGCACCTAATAAAGAAGGCCACACAATTTGTGAGCCATTGAGCTAAGAGCAATAGCTAAGATACTCCATGCCCCTCAGAATTAACCTTGTTTTCAAACATTCCATTTTTGGAATGCTCTAGTTTATAGGAAGCTTTTCCTTATAATCAGCCCAAATCTACTTCCTTAAAACTTCAACCAATTGATCCTGATTTCTCCCTAGTGACCAAGAGGAACAATTTTACTCTTTACTTCCACACAAATTTCAGTCTGTCTTGCTGCCAAAATAATTAATGAATAACAGTAATGAAAATAATAGATAATATCTACATTCGAAGATTATAATGCTCTTTACATTCATTACATAATTTGGTCTTCATTAAATTCTGTGATGCTATTTTAATCCCCATTTTACAGATAATAAAACTTTAAATATAAAAATATACTTTGTACTATGAGCAAAATATCATTGGCTAGCTTTTCATTCTCCAAATTATTATTATTATTTTGTAAAAATGATTTTATAAGCTTATTTCATTATTTACCTTTTAGTTGTTTTTCACTCTTCTGTGATAAACTCATATTACAGTTTTCAACAATGAGGAAGCAAGGTAAACATATTCATTCTCAAAATAATGAATATAGAAATGTATGAATGGTATATGCAATAAATACATTTTGCAAGACAATTTCATTTTAATTTTCTGAAGTCTTAAATGATTTGCAATAAATCATTTGAACCACTGACTGAATTAGAAGGATTCCCATCCTTTATAGACCTAACTAGGCAATTTTGTAATTCTAAATAAGACAACCTCTTGGTAAATTTAGGATACTCTCTGAAATTCAAATTACCTAGTAACCTTAATCATTTCCACAACTATATAAATCTCTGAATTATTTACAATGCAGTTGGAGTATTCTGTACTCAAACCACAAAGAGGAATCAGTTGTATTAAGCATAATATACCAGAACTGGTACTGGTTTCTTCTTTTAAGTGAGTGAGCTTTCCCCCCCCTTGTAAACAGGTAGAAATAGTTGTTTTGATCAGTTGCAGAAATGCTGGTTGACAATAAGCAGGTAGTAAAGGGGATCAATTAGCATGCCAGTGGATTCTAAAACTTGTAGTAACATGGCACTGGATCTTTCTACATATACCTGGATTTATTCAAGTATCCTGCATTTGGATAGCAACTCATGGGTATTTTATACTGGAAATTCCTTTCATAAGTGGATTGGACAAGATGACACTTCCAATTCTCAAGTTTTGTGATTCTTTGTGGTGCTTCTGCAACATTTTAATGAGCTAAATTCCTTTATTAATCATTAAACAAACATATGTTTACATGGTCTATACTTTGCTAAGAATTTATGGGGGAAAGGGAGGCAAAAGAAGGGGGAGTCGGGAGTTCTCATGTAGTCTAACTATAAGAATATAAGAAATACCTATGTATATGTAGATTTTAATATACAAAGTCAATGCTATTGAAAGAAGATATGTCTGGTGCTGTTTTTCCCATAGTGGAAATGGAATTTTTGCATTCATAAGCCCTCAGGACATGCATTAGCAATTCACCTTAATGATGTTTGGGCACAATCTGCAAGTTGCTAAATAGAATGGACTGCCTAGCTTAATTGAAGGTCTAACTTATGAATGCAGCTTCATTACCCTGATATTTTAACCAATTGAGTTAATCAGTCACTGAAGTAGACTCTATGATGGTACAATGGAAAGAGTGCCAGGCCTATAGTCAGAAAGACTCCTCTTCTTGAGTTCAAATCTGGTCTCAGACAATTACTATCTGAATGACCCTGGGCAAATCATTTAACCCTTTTTGCCTCAGTTCTTCATCTGTCAAATGAGCTGGAGAAAAAAATAGCACACTACTCTTAACATCTTTGCCACAAAAACTCCAATTGGGGTCATGAAGAGTTGGACAAGACTGAAAATGAGTAAACAACAAGAACAGACTCATGGCTTGCTTGGGTCAATAGTTCTTCTCTCAGATAGCAACAATATCACAGGACATTTCCTAAAGCTCTCCCTTCCTTCCTTCCTTCCTTCCTTCCTTCCTTCCTTCCTTCCTTCCTTCCTTCCTTCCTTCCTTCCTTCCTTCCTCTCTTCCTCCTTCTCTCTCTCTCTCTCTCTCTCTCTCTCTCTCTCTCTCTCTCCCCCCCCCCTCTCTCCTTTCTTCCTCCTATTATTTTGTATTTCTTTCTTTCCTTTCCTTCTGAAATTCTTTCATCTTTTGTTTCTTTCTTTCTCGGACAAACCCATATTCTTCTGTGTTTACTTTGTGTCCAAAGATGCTAAAAACATCTCACATCTAACTTGTTTTTATAGCCTCAAAGATTCTAATTATTTACTTTATCTTCATGAAGAAACTGTTTCAACACTTAATTCATGTTAGTTTCTTGTTCCTGGACCCAGCCTTTAATGAACTTTTCCAGTTTATTGTCCTTGCTTTGACCTAGGGGCTAGTCACCCATCAGGTGATGATGAGGTCTAAAAAGTTAATGTAATTTTCCATAGGTGGTCAGGGCCAGAAGCCCCTGTTAAAATAAGGTTCTTTCTTTTGTGAAAATGGTCAGGGGTGGAGAAAAGATAAAAGAAAACATTAAGCCGATTGGATATACCATTGGCATATTGGCATAATGAAATCTATTTCATAGATTTTATCCTTTAAATAGAACAGTCAATATAACTCTTAAAAAAACATTATTTCATTCATCTAAAAGTACATATTTGGGGATTGCTCTCCTTCCATCTCAAGGAGAGAAAAATGAAGATCTTTTCTGTGGCTCAACTAGTGAGCCATAAAATGAAAAATTTGGGGTGCAAAAGGGCCTATTTCTTGGTTATAATCACATAAGAATAAACTGAGATAGTATTTTTTCTCTCCTTAAATTTCTCAGGATACTTTATTTGGACTTCTCCTTTATACTTATATTATTCTCCCATATGTCCTATTTATTTAGATTTCTTCTCCTCCCCACAACTGAGTATCAAGATTCTTGAGAAGCAGCTTTATGGTATGCTTGCATATGTTGATCATGGTACATAATCCTAATGAGGATGGTTTCTGTATGTTTAGGAGAGACCAGAAAGACTAATTGGTAATGCATTCTTTTCTATGGAATACTCTGGTATTTTGTTCTTACGTTCATTCACAAAACTTTATATGATTAATAGTCTCTTCCTTCATCTATTCATTAAATATTAAAAGCAAATGAGAATATCAAAGAGATAGTAGATAGCCCTTCCCTACAGAAAATAGGGAACGCAAGTCAAGAATGTCACATGTATAAAGAATGCAAATGTAGCTAATGTTGATGATAATCAAGGGGAGTACCTTGATGAAAGTAGTTGTTTTAGGAAAATTGGTGCAGCAAGGATGCACACTGTGGTTTGGAAGAGATTAGAGGAAAGGAAACCAGGAAAAAGGCTATTACAGTAATCTAAAGATGAAATCATAAGGATCTGATATGTGTTGACAAGAACTGTGAATAAATTTATGGCAATGAAACTGAAGAGGAAAGGTCAAACTCAAGAATGAAGTAATGATAGGCTTTCATCTATGAAATGTGGATAATGAAAAAGTCTAAAATTGCATATCTTAGAATAGAAACAGTCTTCAATAGATGCAGCTACCAAGGAGTCTATAATAGCTTTAGGGAGTGTAGGAGATTTTCAAGAAGGACTAGCATCACTTGTATGAGAGCTTGCCAAATATTCAAGGCTGCTCATATACATTTGATGTCTACCTGACACCCAACTCTCACTTGTGGTTCTAGGAAGCTATAACATATATAATGGTTGTACCCCAATAAAACCATCTTGGCAGAAGGACTTAACCAGATTGAGAGTATCCAGTGGACCTTAAACCCATCAGTGATTTATTGAGATGTCTATTCCAAGCACTTCCCCTAGTGGATGAGAACAAATTGTTCTAGCAAGCATGAAGACTGCTGAAGTAAGCATTCTGGAGTGCTTAGAATTTGGTCAGACATTGGAGAACCTAAGGTCATCCACTGCAAATGTTCTGACTTTTGTCCTGCCACTGGAATTTTATGATTCAGGATAATGGAGTGGTTTGCCATTTCCTTCTCCAGTCTTTTTTACAAATGAGGAAACTGATGCAAATAGGGTTAAATGAATTGCCCAATATTATATAGCTATTATGTGTCTGAATTCAGATTTGAACTCAGGTCTTCCTGATTTCAGGCCTGGTGCTTTATCTACTGAACCATCTACCTGTCCTTCATATGAATATAGAGAGCTTTAATTTCTTCTTCTGAAAATTGTGGCTTATGTCCCTTGACTATTAATTGAAGAATGACTCTTATTTTTATAAATTTTGCACAGTTCTCTCTATGTTTGAGGAATTAAATTTTTATCAGAGAACTTTTGTTTTCTTCGTTCCTTCTTTCTCTTCCTTCCCTTTTCTTTGTACAAATCCTTTTTAATTTATATTCATAAAAATATCCATTTTACTACTTTTGAGCCTCTATCTTATTTTGTCATAAATGACTCCCTTATCCATAGATCTATTTTATGCTCCCCTAATCTAGTTATGATATTATCCTTTATGTCTAAACCATTTATCCCTTTTGGCTTTGAAAAATATTGTGAGATAATTGGTCTATGCCTCATTTCTGCCAAACTGCTTTTCAATTTTCTTGGCAATTTTTGTCAAACATCGAGTTCCTGCCCCAAATTCTTAGATCTTTGGGTCTGAACATTAGATAACTATTGTCATTTAGTACTATGTTTTGTGTACTTGATCTATTCCATTAATTCATCACTCTAATTCTTAGCCAGCACTAGATTGTCTTCATGATTCTGGTATTGCTATTCACCTTCCTTCACTTTTGGGGGGGATTCCCTTGATATTATTGATTCCCAAGATAACTTTTATTTTTCTTCCAATTGTAAAAAATAATTCTCTGGTAGTTTAATTTGGGTAGAACTGTCACTTTAAAATAATGACTCAGTCTACCCATCACCAATTAATATTTCTCCAGTTGTTTAGATCTAACTTCATGTGAAAAATGTTTTGTAAATGTGTTCATATGGTTCCAGGGTATGTCTTGGCAGATAGACTTCTGACTATTTTATATTGTCTATAGTTATTTTAAATGGAATTTCTTCTACTTTCTCTTCCTGCTAGGTTTTATTGGGAATATATAGAAATGCTGATGATTTATGTGGGTTTATTTTATATTCTGAAACTTTACTAAAGCTACTGTTTGAATTAGTATTTTAGAGGATTCTTTAGCATTCCGTAAGTATACTATTGTCTGCAAAGAGTGAGAATTTAATTTCCTTGTTGCCCAGTTTAATTTTTTCAATATCTTTTTCTTTATTGCTATAGTTAAAATTTCTAGTACAATATTGAATAATAGACTTGAAATCCTTGTTTTATCTCCTATCTTGCTGAAAAGGCTTGAAGTTTAAGCCACTATAGCTAATGTTTGTAATTGATTTTAAGTAGATATTATTGGAAATTTAAAGAAAAACTTCTTTATTCATGTTTTTAAAAGAAGATTGGATAGTTTATTTTGTTAATTTTTGCATCTACTGATATAATTATATGATTTTCATTGTTTTTATTATTGCTATGATCAACTATATTTATAGTTTTCCTAATAATACTCCAGTTGTGCTATACTGGTATAAACAGAGCCTGAACATAGTGTAAGTGCTTTAATCCCCTTGCTGGACTTTATATGAAGAAATTTTTATCATTATTAATTAAGGAAATGGTTATACAAATGTCTTTCCCTGTTTTTGCTCTCCCCAATTTAGGTATCAAAACTATATTTGTGTCATAGAAGAAATATGGTAGGACTCCCCCTCCCTTTACCTATTTTTCAAACAGTTTATAGAATATTGGAATTAATTGTTCTTTAATGTTTTGTAGAATTTGTTTGTAAATCCATCTGGTGTTGGGATTTTTTTTTCCCTTAGAGACCTCATTTATGACAATTTCTTTTTCTGAGATAGGATTATTTAATTTTTTTATCTTCTTTTCTGCTAATCTGAGCAATTTTATTTTTGTGAATATATCAATTTCATTCAAAATGTCAGTTTTATTGGCAAGTAATTGTACAAAACAGGGGAGCTAGGTGATGCTATGGATAGAGTACTGGGCCTGTTATCTTCCTGAGTTCAAATCTGGACTCAGATACTTAACTATGTAACCCTGAGCAAGTCACTTATCATTATATATCTCAGTTGCTCATCTGTAAAAATGAGCTAGAAAAGGAAATGACAAATCATTCCAATATCTTTGCCAAGAAAACCCTGGGATATAAAGAAAAACAACTGAAACAACTGAATAAAAATAACAAGGAGTTGGGGAAATAGCTCCTAATAAAGGCTTTAATTTCATCTTCACTAGTTAACTTTATAATTTTTGATATTTATAATTTGGTTCTAGTTTTCTTTAAAAAAAAGTCATTGATCTATGTAGTAACACATTAGTTTTTAAAAAACATTTCAAATTAATTTTTTTGTTGATTTTCAGAATACCTATTTTGGTGTTCAACTGGATATTTTAAATTTATTTTTCTGTTTTTAAATGCTCATTTCATTGATATGCTCTTTCTTTTATCGATTTAAACATTTATAGAAATGTCTTCTCCTAAGTACTGATTTGGCTGCATTCCACAAATTTTGGTATGTTGTGTTATTGCTTTCATTATGTTTAATAAATTATTGATTGTTTTTATGCTATATCCTTTGACCCACTTATTTAGAATTAAATTATTTAGTTTCTGATTAACTTTTAAAAATTTTGTCTTCCTTTCTTCTTTCCTTCCTTCCTTCCTTCCTTCCTTCCTTCCTTCCTTCTTTCTTTGTTTCATAAGCATTTAATGTTCCCAGTGGAAAATTAAACCCTAGGAAGGGGGGAAGACATAAAGGTTGACATGAAGAAAATGGGGAATTATCCAATTAGCCTTAATAGGTCACATATACGAATGGGTACACTATAGTTTTAAAGAGTTTGTTGTTAATTTTGTTGCTGTAAAAGATATAGCATTTTATTTTTCCCAATTATATGTAAAAATAATTCTAATATTCTTTTATTTTCAAATTTTGAGTTCCAACTTCTTTTCCTCCCTCCCTTCTTTCCTTTTTATTGAGAGGCAAACAATTTGATATAGGTTATGCATGTATTGTCATGTAATCATAGTTACAGGTCAGACTTTCTGTGAAATAAAACAGACAAAAACACTGAAGAAAAATAAAATAAAATAAAAAGAATATTTCATCAGTATTCAGGCTTTATCAGTTCTTTCGGGATGAGCAACACCTTTCAACATAAGTCCTATAGAATTGTCTTAGATCATCAAGATTAAGAATAGTTTAGCTATATATAGTAGATTATCATACAATATTGTTGTTACTATGTACGATGTTCTACTAGTTTTCCTTTAATTTTATATCAGTTCATGTTTCCTGAGAACATCCTACCCAATATTTCTCTTTTTTTTGTTTATTTTTTGTTTGTTGTTGTTGAGGCAATTGGGGTTAAGCATCTGAGAGTGTATTTGAATTCATGTCATCCTGATTTGAGGGTCACTGCTGTATCCACGACCCCTTGCTCTTCATTTCTTTCCCCCCCCCTTTTTTATTAAAGCTTTTTATTTTCAAAACATATGCCCAGATAATTTTCAACATTCACCCTTGCAAAACCCTGTGTTCCAAATTTTTCTCTCCTTTATCCCCAACCCTTCTCCTACATGGCAAGTAATCCAATATATGTTAAACATGTGCAATTCTTCTATACGTATTTCCACAATTATTATGCTGCACAAGAAAAATCAGATCAAGAAGGAAAAAAAGGATAAAGAAAACAAAATGCATACAAACAACAGCAAAAAAGTTAAAATACTATGTTGTGATTCACACTCAGTCCCCACAGTCTCTTTGGGTGCAGATGGTTCTCTTCATCACAAGACCATTGGAACTGGCCTGAATCACCTTGCTATTGGAAAAGAGCATATCCATCAGAATTGATCATTGTATAATGCTGCTGTTGCTGTGTCTGATGTTCTTCTGCTTCTACTCACTTCACTTAGCATCAATTCATGTATGTCTCTTCAGGTCTTTCTGAAATTATTCTGATGATTATTTCTTATAGAATAATGATGTTCCATAACATTCATATACCGTAACTTATTCAATTATTCTCCAACTGATGGGCATTCACTAAGTTTCCAGTTCCTTTCCACTACAAAAAGGGCTGCTGTAAACATTTTTGCACATGTGGGTTCTTTTCCCTTTTTTATGATTTCTTTAGGATCCAGGCCCAGTTTTGACACTGCTGGATCAAAGAGTATGTAGTTTGATAGCCCTTTAAGTATAGTTCCAAATTGTTCTTCAGAATGGTTAGATCAGTTCATAATTCCATCAACAATATATTAGTGTACCAGTTTTTCCACATTCCTTCCAACATTCAAAATTATTTTTTCCTGTCATCTTATCCAATCTGAGAGGTGTGGCACAATAATATTCCATCACAATTATACACAACTTGTTTAGCCATCCCCAATTGATGAACATTCCCTCAATTTCAAATCTTTGCCACCACTAAAAAAGCTCCTACAAAATATTTGTATATATAAATTCCTTTCCATTTTGTTTTTTATCTCTTTGGGATATAGATCTAGTATTGGTATTGCTTGGTCAAAGGGTAGACATTGTTTTATAGCCCCTTGAATATAGTTCTAAATTAGTCTCCAATATGGTTGAATCAGTACTACAACTTTACCAAAAGTACATTAGTGTCTTAATTTTCACACATCCCCTCCAACATTTGTCATTTCATTTTTCTGTCATGTTAGTTGATCTGTCAGGTGTGAGATAGTAGCTCAGAATTGTTTTTAATTTGCGTTTCTATCATCAATAGGGACAGCAAATTTATTTCATATGACTATAGATATTTTTATTAATTCATGTGAAAACTGCCTGTTCATATCCTTTGACCATTTATCAACTAGAGAATTGCTCTTTTTTTCTATAAATTTGACTCAGTCTCCTATATCTTGGAGAAAAGAAGTTTTTATCAGAGAAACCCAATGTAAATTTTGTTCACAGTAATTATTACCAACTATGTATTTCTATCCATCTTATTCCCCCCCAATTATTCTACTCTCTTTCTATTTTCATCCTGTCCATTTGTTTCTGACTTTTACCTTCCCCAACCTGCCCTCTCTTCTCTCAGTTCTGCCACCACTCTATTACTCCTTTCCTTTCCTACCTTCCTGCATGCTCAGATAGATTTCTACATCCAAATGAGTGTGTGTAATATTCCCTCTTTGAACCAATTCTCATGAGAGTAAGGTTCATGTGCTCCCCTTCCAATTTTCCCCATTTTTCCTTCATTTATAAAATCTCTTTCAGGTCCTTTTTATGTCAGAATTTTATCTCATTCTATTTCTACCTTTCTCCTTATTTCAATGCATTCTTCATTCTCATTCTTTAACTTTATTTTTTGGATAATCATATCATCATATTTAACTCAGACCTCTTCTTTTTGTCTATGTATACTCCTTGTAAATACCACAATAAAAAGAAAGTTTTAATAATTATAAATATTGAATCCCTTATGATTTCTCTTTCTTGTTTATATTTTTATATTTGTTTTGCATCTTATATTTGAAAGTCAGATTTTCTATTTAGTTTTCATCTTTTTATTAGGAATGCTTGAAACTCTTGTATTTCATTGAATATCCATTTTTCCCTGAAGGACTATACTCATGTTATGGGTAGGTGATTCTTGTTTGTAATTCTAGTCCTTTTGCCATCCAGAACATCATATTCCAAGTCAATCAGTGAATTCTTATCCTAAAAGCTAGGGTCTTTGGGTTTGTCAAACACTAGATTATTATAGTGATTGACTAATAACAAAGAAAACAAAACACCAATATCAAAAATGAAAAGGGTAAATTTACCATTAATGAAAAAGAAATTAAAGTAGTAATTAGGAGCTATTTTGCCCAACTGTAGTACAGCAAATCTGACAATCTAATCAAAATAGATAAATATTTACAAAAATATAAATTATCCAGATTAACAGAGGAAATAAATGACTTAAATAATTCTATTTTTTAAGAAAGAAATTGAACAAGCTATCAATGAACTCCCTAAGAAAAAATCTACAGGGCCAGATGGATTCACAAGTGAATTCTACCAAACAGTTAGATAACAATTAATTACAATACTATGTAAAGTATTTTGAAAAATAGATAAGGAAGAAGTCCTGCAATTTCCTTCTATGATACAAACATGTACTGATACCTAAACCAAAAAGAGCCAAAAGAGAAAAAGAAAATTACACAACAAATTCCCTAAAATGAATATCAATGCAAAAGTTTTAAATAAAATGTTAGTAAAAAGATTATAACTTATCAGCAGGATAATACACTATGACCAGGTGGAATTACCAGGAATGCAGGGTATATAAGTCAGGGTATATCAATGTCAGGAAACTTGTTGTCATAATGGACCATATCAATAATAAAATCAACAGAAATCATATGATAATCTCAATTGATACAGAAAAAAACTTTTGACAAAATACCACACCATCATGTTAAAAACACTGGAGAGCAAAAGAGTAAAGGGAGTTTTTTCTTAAATAAGCAGCATCTATCTAAAATCAACAGTAAGCATTATTTGTAAAGGAGAAAAGCTGGATGCATTCCCAGTAAGATCAGGGGTGAAACAAGGATGCTTGTTATCATCATATTATTCAATATGGTACTAGAAATGTTGGCTCTGGCAATAAGAAAACAAAAGGATGTTAAAGGAATTAGAATAGGAAATGAAGAGATTAAACTATCACTCTTTGCAGATAACATAATGATATACTTAAAGAATCCCAGAAAATCACCCAAAAACCTACTTGAAATGATTAATAGCTTTAGTGCAGTTGCAGAATAGAAAATAAACCCACACAAATTAGCATTTCTATATATTACTGACAAAGACCAGAAGCAAGAGATAGAAAGATAATTTCCATTTAAAATAACTGGAGATAAAATATTTGGGTGTCTACCTGCTAAGACAAATCCAGAAACTATATGAACACAATTACAAAACACTTCTCACATAAATAAAAACAGATAGAAACAATTGGAAAAATACCAATTCCTACTATAATAAAAATGACAATTTGTCCTAAATTGGTCTACTTGTATAGTGCCATACCAATCAAACTGCCAAAAAATTATTTTATAGAGCTAAAAAAAAATAACAAAATTAATATGGAAGAACAAAAGATCAAGATTATCAAGGGAATTAATGAAAAAAATACAAAGCTTGGTGCCCTAGCAGTACCAGACATAAAACTATATTATAAAGCAGCAGTTATCAAAAGCATTTGTTACTGGTTAAGAAATAGAATGGTGGATAAGTGAAATAGATTAGACTCACAAGACACAGTAATCAATGACTATAGAACCTAGTATTTGATAAATCCCCAAACTCCAGGCTCCTGGGATAAAAGAACTCATTGTTTCACAAAAATTGCTGAGAAAACTGGAAAATAATATATCAGAAATTCAGCATAGACCTACATTTCACACCCCATACCAAAATAAGGTCAAAATCGGTACATGATTTGGGAGTAAACGGTGATACGATAAGCAAATTAGGAGAGCAAGGGATAATTTGCTTGTCATATCTTTGGAGAAGGGAAAAATTTATGAACAGAGAACTAGAGAATATTATAAAATGCAAAATGGACAACTTTGATTACATTAAATTAAAAAGGTTTTTCATAAACAAAACCAACACAAACAAGATTAAAAGGGAAATACAAAGCTTGGGGAAACAACCCCTTTGATCTAGCAGTGCCACTACTGGGTCTGTAGCCCAAAAAAGGTCTGTAGCCCCCAAAAAATCATACACACATGTGCAAAAATGTTTGTAACACCTCTTTATAATGGCAAAAATTAGAAAATGAGTAGATACTCATCGATTGAGTAATGGCTTAACAAGTGGTATATGAATAGATAATGGAGTATTATTGTTCTATAAACAATGATGAACAAGCTGATTTTAGAAAGCTCTGAAAAGATTTACATGAATTGATGCTGAGTGAAATAAGCAGAACCAAGAACATATTGTACACTTGCTAAAGGGTAGCACAGACAATGAAACAATATCAGTACTAAACATATATGCACCAAGTGGTATAACATCTAAATTCCTAAAGGAGAAGTTAAGAGAGCTGCAAGAAGAAACAGCAAAACTATAAAAGTAGGAGATCTCAACCTTGCACTCTCAGAATTAAATAAATCAAACCACAAAACAAATAAGAAAGAAATTAAAGAGATAAATAGAATATTAGAAAAGATAGATCTTTGGAGAAAACTGAATGGAGACAGAAAGGATTACACAGCAGTTTGACCATATATTAAGACATAAAGACCTCAAAATTAAATGCAGGAAGGCAGAAATAATAAATGTAATCTTTTCAGATCATGATGCAATAAAAACTACATTCAACAAAAAGTTAGGGGTAAATAGACCAAAAAGTAATTGGAAACTAAATAATCTCATCCTAAAGAATGAATGGGTGAAAGAGCAAATCATAGACACAATTAATAATTTCACCCAAGAGAATGACAATGAAACAACATACCAAAATTTGTGGGATGTAGCCAAAGTGGTAGTAAGGGGAAAGTTTATATCTCTAGAAGCTTACTTGAATAAAATAGAGAAAGAGAAGATCAATGAATTGGGTTTGCAACTTAAAAAGCTAGAAAAAGAACAAATTAAAAGCTCCCAATCAAATAATGAACTTGAAATTCTAAAATTAAAAGGAGAAATTAATAACATTGAAAGTTAAAAAACTATTGACTTAATAAATGAAACTAAGAGTTGGTTTTATGAAAAAAAAATAGCAAAACAGATAAACCTTTGGCAAATCTGATTAGAAAAAGAAAGAGGAAAATCAAATTGTTAGTCTTAAAAAGGAAAAGGGAGAATTTGTCACTAATGAAGAGGAAATTAGAGCAATAATTAGGAATTACTTTGCCCATATGATATCTCAATAGATGCAGAAAAAGCATTTGATAAAATCCAATATCCATTCCTATTTTTTTTTTTTACATGACCAAATCATTATTTTGCTGTACAAAAAGAATCGAACTCTGAAATATTGTACAATTAGCCTGTGAAGAAAATCCAAAATGCACGCAGGTAAAAATATAGGGATTGGGAATTTAATGTAATGGTTCTTAGTCATCTCCCAGAGTTCTTTTGTTGGGTGTAGCTGGTTCAGTTCATTACTGCTCCATTGGAACTGATTTGGTTCATCTCCTTGCTGAAGAATTGATCATCATATAGTATTGTTGTTGAAGTATATAGTGATCTCCTGGCCCTGATCATTTCACTCAGCATCAGTTCGTGTAAGTCTCTCCAGGTCTTTCTGAAATCATCCTGTTGGTCATTTCTTACCGAACAATAATATTCCATAATATTCATATACCGGAATTTATTTAGCCATTCTCCAATTGATGGGCATCTACTCAGTTTCCAGTTTCTCATCCATTCCTATTAAAAACACTTGAGAGTATAGGAATAAATGGACTTTTCCTTAAAATAGTCAGGAGCATATATTAAAAACCATCAGTAAGCATCATCTATAATGGAGATAAACTGGAACCATTTCTAATAAGATCAGGAGTGAAACAAGGTTGCCCACTATCACCATTACTATTCAATATTGTATTAGAAATGCTAGCTTTGGCAATAAGAGTTGAGAAAGAGATTAAAGGAATTAGAGTAGGTAAGGAGGAAATCAAATTATGACTCTTTGCAGATGATATGATGGTATACTTAGAGAACCCCAGAGATTCTACTAAAAAGCTATTAGAAATAACCTACAACTTTAGCAAAATTGCAGGATACAAAATAAATCCACATAAATCATCAGCATTCTTATATATCACTAACAAAATCCAACAGCTAGAGATACAAAGAAAAATTCCATTTAAAGTAACTGCTGATAGTATAAAATATTTGGGAATCTATCTGCCAAGAAAAAGTAAGGAACTATATGATCAAAATAAAAAAAACATTTTTCACACAAATAAAGTCAGATCTAACCAATTAGAAAAATATTAAGTGCTCTTGGATAGGTTGAGCAAATATAATAAAAATGACAATAGTACTTAAACTAATCTATTAAGACGGTCAAGGAAACTAATGAAAAAAAAAAATCAAATGAAGGTGGCCTAGCTGTACCAGATCTAAAACTATATTATAAACCAGTGGTCACCAAAACCATTTGGTATTGTCTAAGAAATAGATTAGTTGATCAGTGGAATAATTTAGGTTCACAGGACAAAATAGTCAATAACTATAATAATCTAGTGTTTGACAAACCCAAAGACCCCAGCTTTTAGGATAAGAATTCATTGTTTGACAAAAACTGCTGGGAAAATTGGAAATTAGTATGGCAGAAACTAGGCATTGACCCACACTTAACATCATACGCCAAGATAAAGTCAAAATGGGTTCATGATCTAGGCATAAAGAATGAGATTATAAATAAATTAGAAGAATATAGGATAGCTTACCTCTCAGACCTGTGGAGGTGGAAGGAATTTGTGACCAAAGAAGAACTAGAGAGCATTATTGATCAAAAAATAAAAAAATTTTGATTATATCAAGTTAAAAAGCTTTTGTACAGACAAAACTAATGCAGACAAGATTAGAAGGGAAGCAATAAACTGGGAAAACATCTTTGCAGTTAAAGGTTCTGATAAAGGCCTCATTTCCAAAATATATAAAGAACTGACTCTAATTTATAAGAAATCAAAATGGTCAAAGGATATGGACAGACAACTTTTGGTTGATGAAATGGAAATTATTTCTAGCCGTATGAAAAGATGCTCCAAATCATTATTAGGATGTCAGGAAAAAATAATGCAGAATGTTGGAGGAATGTGGGAAAACTGAGACACTGATGAATTGTAGGTGGAACTGTGAATGAATCCAACCATTCTGGAGAGCAATTTGGAACTATGCTCAAAAACTTATGAATCTGTAAATACCCTTTGATCCAGCAGTGTTATTACTGGGCTTATATCCCAAAGAGATCTTAAGGAAGGGAAAGGGACCTGTATGTGCAAAAATGTTTGTGGCAGCCCTCTTTGTAGTGGCTAGAACCTGGAAATTGAGTGGATGCGCATCAATTGGAGAATGGCTGAATAAGTTGTGGTATATGAATGTTATGGAATATTATTGTTCTATAAGAAATGACCAGCAGGATGATTTCAGAAAGGCCTGGAGAGACTTAAGTAAACTGATGCTGAGTGAGATGAGCAGAAGCAGGAGATCAGTATACACTTCAACAACAATATTATATGAGAATCAATTCTGATGGACGTGGCTCTCTTCAATAATGAGATGAACCAAATCAGTTCCATTTATTCAATAATGAAGAGAACCAGCTACATCCAGTGAAAAAACTTTTGGAAATGAGTGTGAACCACAACATAACATTTCCACTCCTTCTGTTTTTGTCTGCTTGCATTTTTGAGTTCCATCTCAAGTTATTCTTACCTTATTTCTAAGTCTGATTTTTCTTGTGCAGCAAAATAACTGTATGGATATGTATACATATATGGCGTTTAACATATATTTTAACATATTTAACATTTATTGATCTACCTGCCATCTAGGGAAGGGAGTGCGGGGAAGCAGGGGAAAAGTTGGAAAGAAGGTTTTGCAAGGATCAATGCTGAAAAATTGCCCATGCATATGTCTTGTAGAATTTGACATGCAAGTCCATATGTAGCAAAAGGGTACTGGGCATGAAGTGAAGCAAAAACTAATACAGTATTTCATCAATTAAAACTGTTCTGACTTTTAAAAAAAATCAGAAAAACAATTGTGGAAGCAGAAACTTCCATATTTTTAAAAAATATAAGCCACTATTCAACTAGAATATAATGCTTCTTATTTCTTCAATTCCTATTTTTCTGCTGAATATACTCTTTCAAAGTTTGTATATTGATTGACTGAAAAGGTGAAGCTGAAAGAATGAAAATTTAAAACATACCAGGGAAAGCACAGACACTTTTGCATAATACTGCCTCTCCCCATGATGACTGATAGGAAAATAGCAATATTTTTTTGAATGCACAAAAAAGGACAAAGCTATTTCCTATCCCTTCTCAGATTCTGGGATTTAGGAAAGGGACCTTCAGCAGGTAAGGTGGGATGGGGGTAGGGATAGAAGGAAGCACTAAACTTCCAGTAAAAAGACTTTACCAGATTAGACAAACTATACAACATTGGGAAAGTCACTTAATCTCTCTCTCTCTTTTTTAAAGTCACTTAAAAGTCATCTCCCTAGGACTCAGTTTCTTTCTCTGTAAAAGGCAAGGGTTGAATTTGATTTCTAAAGCATTTTCATTCTCCAAAATTCTAGGATTTTCCATTTTCTCTCCTGGCTAAAGGTACTCTGCAGCTTCTGGTAATTTACCTAGCTGCCAGAAACAATCTTCTTCTGATGCTTCTGAAGTGCTACAAGCACATCTCTGTCGTGAATGCAGTTGTGATTCACACGCTAGAAAGAGAAATGTTATTTAAACACAGCTGTTGACTTAACATCCCTAGTAAATGGCCCCTTTTTTTTGGATGAGGTGACTTGTGGGCTCACTAGCTAAGAATCTTATCACTGTGCCTGAGCTCAGTTGAGTGGAAATAGGTGGTGGTTTAAAGTATCTCTTCCTGGCTTTATTCCAGTCAATTTTCCCCAATGGCTCACTTGTTGCTTTCATCTATTAGCCTCTTTCTAGCAGAAATTGTGTATGTTACCTTTATACTTTAAAATATTTATGATTTTGTTAATGGAAGGGAATAAACCTCAGTAAAAATAGATCTCAAAATTTCCATGACTTTCATTTATTTTGTTATTTTAAAAAATCTGATGTGATTTCATCAAGAAGGAACTTCTTGGTGAATCTCCCTCTTATAATGTGTATCAGCAATAATTCTGTAATTTTTTTTGTGAATTTCCTGGAACAATAATGGGTTAAGAAGTTTATGTAAGCTTACACACTATGCCAAAGGCTGGACTTCAGTCCAGGAGTGTCCACTCCAAGATTGTCACTTTGTTCACCTCTGACTCTTGAATACGGTTTTCATGAATTATTGTGGCCAACAACAATAACAAAAAATTATTACTTGGGAGTATCTATGCCCTAATTTAGCAAGAGTGATCCTCAGATGGAGGAAGGGGCTAATTGTCTCAAAGACTGAATTTAAATGAAGGAGTTATACTAAGAAATCCAAGACACTAAAATGATGCAAAATTTTATTTACACTCATTCTTTAAATTTAGCTTGCCCATAAATTTTGTAGATCTGAATTTGGAGGATTATTCAACAAATCTCCATGCAGTCTCACTTCTTACACTGCCAGTATTTTCTCTGATGTATGTTATTTCAGGGAGCTAGAAAAGAGTTCCTACTTTCTCAGTACATAATAATTGCATACAAGCATAACTGTACCCTAAATTAATCTTTTAGTTGTATATAAATAGCATTAGAAAAGATATACATTGGTCTATAATATCCATATCCCTTATTAAAAACAACAAGCTCCACAGATCACAAACACATGTATACCAACCCCCCAATCAAATAAAACCACTCGAGGAACAATCTCTTTTCCCTAGAAATAATTATAGAAATGGCAGAACAGAGCTAATGAACAACATTGTCCTTTGTGTTGAACAGTCGGCAAGAAATGGATGCCTGTTGAATATCAGCCTCAAAGAAACTACAAAGTAGCCAGCTCTTTTACAAATGCTCTATGACATGGATGATAAAGTGCATATCAACTGAAAGAAGGAGAAAAAACCCTAAATAAATCAGCTTTCCTTTTCTCCTCTTTGAAGTTAAACTTACTCTATGAACAACTAAAATGTCATCTTACAAAGTGAGGTCTATCAAAAGTCATTCAATTATATAGTTTAAAGAAGATGATGCCAATTTTTTTTTAAAAGATTAATTGAGAAAAGTTGTTCTGTTTACAACACTGGTAAGATTATCAGTAACGTTGATGGGAAATATCTGATACGTACATAAACATATATGTAGATGCATACAATCACAAGTATGTGTTAAGGTAAGAAAAATTAATTCAGTGATCATTATGGTACAGAAGAAACACTACTCTGAAAAGGGCATGTCAGTCACCTATTTTATTGTTCCTGTATTTCCCAGACTGAAAATATCATTCTTTGCCCACCATTCCTCAATATGTGTTCTCTATTCTTGTAAGAATATATATATATACCCTTGCCTTTTGTATTTCTATTGCTAGATGTTTGCAGAGTATTTTTTCATTCAGACATTTCTCTATGAGAATCCTTTAATATTTGAATACAGCTAGATCATACACCACTCTACTTCTAACGCCAGTCTTCTATTCTCCAAGGAAACATTCCCATTTTTTTCTAACTGAAACTCATGTGACATGGACTCAAGGCCTTCTGAACATTTTCCCATTTATAAATATCTTTCTAAAATTGGGACATCTAGAACTGAAAACAATTCTTGAAGTAGTTTGATGTGGTTAGAGTATAGCAGGCTTGATTCAAACAGCTTTCTCTTTTAAGTATTCACTCAAATATCTGATTACAAATTAGCTTGTTTTTATATAAGCACTGCAGAACATAACTCAGCTATTTCAACCAATCCTAACAAACTTTATATATAATGTCTTATCTTATCCAATTGCTCAAAGCATTACATTCCTTCCCAACTTGATTACCTGGGTAACACAAGGTTGTTGTAAAGTTGAAATGAGATAACATATGTAAAGCTGTTTAAAAAGCTTTGTAATCCTTAAAGTCCTATATACATGCTAGCTATTATTATAATTATTGTGAATTATGTGAGCATGCACATACTATTATTCGTATATAATATTCACATATAGTTATATGAATAAATATTCACACTTAGGTCAATGCCTTTCATTGATCGATTGATTCAATAGAGATGTATAGGTCTTACACTTCAGTTCATACCTCTGATTGATTTCATTTCAGAGTCCAGACCTTCTACGTGTATGTGTGTGTGGGGGGTATGTGTGTGTGTCTGTCTATCAAAGATAGAATAAACTTGTGCTGACCAAAGAGGAGAGAGCAATAAGTCCAAATGCAGAGTTTAAAGCAACTGGAATTGAATATATTTCCCATTGAGCCGTTTTTTTTACTAGCTTTTTATTTACAATATATATGCATGGGTAATTTTTCAGCATTGACCCTTGCAAAACCTTCTGTTCCAACTTTTCCCCTTCTTCCCCCCACCCACTCCCCTAGATGGCAGGTAGATCAATACATGTTAAATATGTTAAAATATATGTTAAATACAATATATGTATACATATCCATACAGTTATTTTGCTGCACAAGAAAAATTGGACTTAGAAATAAGGTAAAAATAACCTGAGAAGGAAATCAAAAATGCAAGCAGACAAAAACAAGGAATGGAAATGCTATGTTGTGGTTCACACCCCATATTTCCCATAGTTCTTTCACTGGGGGTAGCTGGTTCTCTTCATTATTGAATAAATGGAATGGGATTTGGTTCATCTCATTGTTGAAGAGGGCCACGTTCATCAGAATTGATCATCATCTAATATTGCTGTTGAAGTGTATACTGATCTCCTGGTCCTGCTCATTTCACTCAGCATCAGTTTACTTAAGTCTCTCCAGGCCTTTCTGAAATCATCTTGTTGGTCATTTCTTACAGAACAATAATATTCCATAACATTCATATGCCAGAACTTATTCAGCCATTCTCCAATTGATGGGCATCCACTCAATTTCCAGTTTCTAGCCACTACAAAGAGGGCTGCCACAAACATTTTTGCACATACAGGTCCCTTTCCCTTCCTTAAGATCTCTTTGGGATATAAGCCCAGTAATAACACTGCTGGATCAAAGGGTATTTACAGATTCATAAGTTTTTGAGCATAGTTCCAAATTGCTCTCCAGAATGGTTGGATTCATTCACAACTCCACCAACAATGTATCAGTGTCCCAGTTTTCCCACATCTCCTCCAACATTCTGCATTATCTTTTTCTGACATCCTAGCAAATCTGACAGGTGTATAGTGGTATCTCTGAGTTGTCTTAATTTGCATTTCTTTGATTAATAATGATTTGGAGCATATTTTCATATGGCTAGAAATAGTCCATTTCTTTATCCAAAAATTATCTGCTTATATCCTTTGACCATTGATCAATTAAAGAATGGCTTGATTTTTTGTAAATTAGAATCAGTTCTTTATATATTTTGGAAATGAGGCCTTTATCAGAATCTTTGACTGTAAAAACGTTTCCCCAGTTTATTGCTTCCCTTCTAATCTTGTCTGCATTAGTTTTATTTGTACAAAAGCTTTTCAATTTGATATAATCACAATTCTCCATTTTAATTTCTCAAATTTGGTGTGGAATTCTATGCTATTGTACCAGGTAACTGTCTGACTTAGAATTAAAAGTTCCCAATCTCTTCTTTGATTTAACCTACAAATGAATTTGAATAAAAACAAATAATAATAGCTTACTTGTGGTGGAGGGGATCGTGTAACTCAATGGAACTATAACCTGTATCATACAGGATTACTCAAGATGAACAGGTCATAGTGGGGAATTCTGACAAAAGTTGGTCCAGTGAAGAAGGAAATGGCAAACTACTTCAGTATCTTCAGTAATGATCAGTAATGATCTCTAATTCTTCTTAGAATTCCTTCCTCTTCCACAGGTCTGAGAGGTAAACTAACCTATGTTCTTCTAATTTATTTATAATCTCATTCTTTATGCCTAGGTCATGAACCCATTTTGACCTTATCTTGGTGTATGGTGTTAAGTGTGGGTCAATGCCTAGTTTCTGCCATATTAATTTCCAATTTTCCCAGCAGTTTTTGTCAAACAGTGAATTCTTATCTTAAAAGCTGGGGTCTTTGGGTTTGTCAAACACTAGATTATTATAGTTATTGACTATTTTGTCCTGTGAACCTAAACTATTCCACTGATCAACTAATCTATTTCTTAGACAATACCAAATGGTTTTGGTGACTGCTGCTTTATAATGTAGTTTTAGATTTGGTACAGCTAGGCCACCTTCATTTGATTTTTTTCATTAGTTTCCTTGAAAGTCTTGACCTTTTGTTCTTCCAGATGAATTTTGTTGTTATTTTTTCTAGGTCATTAAAATAGTTTTTTTGGAGTCTGATTGGCATAGCACTAAATAAATAGATTAGTTTAGGTAGTATTGTAATCTTTATTATATTCGCTTGACCTATCCAAGAGCACTTAACATTTTTCCAATTGGTTAGATCTGACTTTATTTGTTTGGTAAATGTTTTGTAGTTGTGCTCATAGAGTTCCTGACTTTCCCTTGTCATTAGGTTTCTGCTGGTAACCTTTGGTATAGCTGGAAAGCTTTTGCATGTATGTAACTTATGCCAAAGGTTACCCACTTAATTGTACAGTATATGCATTTACTGAAATCTTTTGGTATGTCTTTATATATGAGTGTCTTTAAAGACTTAAATTAAAGTACTACAAGTTGGTGACTCATTTGCAAGTCTTATTTTCTCAAAATTGCCTAACTCTTTCTTCAAGTGATTTTTTTTTTAAATGAAGCAGCTATTTATATTGAGTGACAGAGAAAGGAATCTGAAACTCACATGGAGTTTAACTAGCTGACATAGGAAGAATTTAAACATATTCACATAATGTAAAAAGATGTTACTATAAACTTGTTTTGCCTTAGTAGATGATAGAATTCTCTATTGTTCAGATAAAATATTCCCAAAAAAGTAATTGAGCTTGTGCTTTTTTGTGTTAATAGCACATTGATTTTTATTAGAAGTTGTAGGAATCCAAATTCCTAATTCTAGTAAAAATTGTTCATCTTTCATAAGTACTAAATTTGTACTTCCAAATGCTGAACACAGTCACCACATTAGGCTATCAAGAAGTACATGCTTACTATGAAAAGTTTAAAAACTTTTCTGCTTTTGCTGTTTTGCCATAAAGTATTTCAAGCTTTAGATTTCTTATTAGAAGCATTAGAGAAATATTTTTCTATAAACATAAAATACTGTTAACATCTACACTCAAGGTTTACCACAGGTAAATTAGAGAAATATTAACAGTGCCAGATTACAGAAAAAAGAGATTTGCTAAACATTCTTATTATTACTAATAACAACAGGTAACATCTATAGAATACTTTAAAGTTTGCAAAATGCTTTACAAATATTATCTCACTTAATCCTCAAAAAACTTTTGATATAGGTGGTATTATTATCCCATTTTACAGATGAGGAACCTGAGGCAGACCAAGGTTTAAGAAGTTAAGTGACTTGTCTAGGAAAACACATCCAGGCCAGTAAGAGGCTAAGAAAGAATTTGAACTTTCTTCTCAACTCCTGTCTAGTACTCTCTCCTTTGTCATGTAGCTATCATATTCCACTAGAAAACCAAGTAGAAGGTGAAATAATGCAAGTGAAGAAATTACAAATATTGGGAAGGAGACAAGTAGTTTTAAGTGCCCTTTATATTCCAGTCATTGTATAATTTATAAATATTATCTCTTTTCATCCTCACAATAATCCTGAAAGGTAGGTATTATTTTATCCTCAATTATCCCCAGATGATTATAAGTCAATTAACATATTTAGGGTCACATTACTGGTAAAAATCTGAGGTCATATCTGAACTCAGATCTTCCCATTACAAGGCCAGATGCATTATCTGCTCTGTTGCCTATGTGATAGAATTTCAGGCATGATTCTCTCTGTGGTCTTAGCCTTCAAATTATATCATGCAGCTATAATGCAGGCTGGCCTAGGAATCAGAATACTAAGATTTAAGTTCTGTTTCTGGCACACCCTAACAGTATGAGCATGGGCAAACCACTTAACCTTTCAATGCCCTGGACAACTCCTTAAAGACTCTAAATTTCATAGCAGTTACTGATCTACATTCATGGAGTTCTGTTAGAAAAGATTCTCTACATTTTTTGCTTATAGGAAAATAATAAATATAAAAGGAATTTAGAAAGATCCAATTTGCCATTTTCTTAATGTATTTCCTAGTCTTTCTTAACAATCAGATCCAGACAAGAATTCGACTAATTCTTTATTTCTTCCATTTCTCATTCTCGTTATCTATAACTTTCTTAGGAACTGATTTCCTAATGGCAAAATTAACTCTATTTATAGTTTAGAAAAAAAAAGTCTTAATTTTGTTCCAAATACTTTTCAGGTATAGTAAGGCAACCTGCCCTTTAATGACTCCACTTGCACATTAAATGCTACTCATTGAGTTTGATAACTGTTGATTTGTTACGTCACCTGGCAAGTGGAACAAGTCTTCCTGCTTTTACATTGTTAATACAAAGGCCAAATATTAGAAGATGCTTTTTGATAGAAGATGGTTTTATTTGCATATACTAAACCATTTGCTTTCATTCTAATATTAAAGGGAATATGAAAAAAAAGATGATAAGTATGATGAGATACATAGAAGGACATTCAAAGCAGAGAATTAATAATGAAATTTTGTAAACAATAAAAGAAAAAAAATTTTAAAAACTAATTTTTGCTTCACTTTACAGCAGCAAAACATCAAATCTTGGTAGTACTAAGCCACATATATTTAATTAAAAATTTTATTGGCCATTTAAAATATATTATATATTTCATAGTTATAATTTATTTAACATATATGCATGGCAGTGTTGATATAAGTCTGAGATACTGTAAACCAATTGCAATACAAGGGGAATAAAGAAAAGATTCAGTATATTCATGCCAATTATATAAATATATATGTATATGTATATATTACATATACATAAATATTTTTTAAAAATGATAGGTTTTTTCAGAGAAATGTATACTTTAATATAATAATACTACATAAATCTTGCCACACATACACACACACACAGAGTCCTCTAGTAAAGTAGTAGAAACACCACTATGATATTAGAAATATGAGTGCTGGGTTTATTATTAGCATTGCCTCTTTCCTTTTTCATCTCCAGTAGGTGCCTCAATTTTCCCCTGTCATTAACAACTAAAATCAATAAGCGTTACTTAGAAAACAGAAGGGCAGAGGCTATACAAATTCAAGGGATTATTATTGCTGTTAATTTCATGAAATTTGTGTTTTTCTCTTCTGATTTCTTAAATTTGGGAAGAACATCCTCTTCCTATCTATCTTGCTCATTGATGTCTATCTATCCCTAACAGCTGAAGACAGATCCCAGATGTTCTAATACCCCTTAAACCTCTCCCTAGATTTAAATATAATTATGTTTATACCATGTCCTTCCATGTTAGCAGACTTACCAAGTCTTTGTAGACTTACCAAGGGCTCCCTGAAGGGGCAAAGAGGATTTCTAGGAGCTGTTTAAAAAAAAAAAGTCTTTAATCATCTAGGATATTCTAAAGTAGACTGGAAAGAAGGAATGTATAGGAACCCCAGCTAGAATCTATATTACTTTTTTATTATGTAGGAAAAAAGATATAATACCTGTTTATTCACTTGAGAGTGAATTTTCATAATACGTACTTTTAGAATTTTAAAGCTGAAGGGAACATTAGAATTCAGTCTCCTCAGTTTAAAGATAAGAAAACTGAAATCCCAGGGAAATTAAATGGCTTTTATTCACTGACTCAGCCCAAACTGAGTCTGGAACTGAAAGCCTACTGATTTCTTGTCAGTACTCTTTCTCTGTACCATATTCATGACAATGTAGTGTGAAGTTTTTTTTTTTTTAAGGACATATTATTTTTGCAAATACATGCAAAGATGGTTTTCAATATTCACCTTTGTGAAACCTTGGGTTCCAGATTTTTCTCCCTCTACTCTGCCTTCTCTCCTCTCTAAGACAGCAAGCAATCAAATATAGTCTAAATGTGTGTAAATCTTTTAAACATATTTTTTTTTTGTCGTGCTGAGCAAGAAAAAAAAAAACATCAGATCAAAAGGGGGAAAAACATGAAAAACAAATAGCAACAGTTTCTATTTGTTTTTCATGTTTTGATCCACATTCTGTCTTCAGAGTTTTTTCTCTGGATGCAGATGGCAGTTTTCATCCCAAGTCTATTGGATTTCCCTTGAATCACCTCATTGTGGAAAAGAGCCAAGTCTATTATAGTTGATTATCATATAATCTTGCTATTATATATAATATTTTCTTGGTTTTGCTCACTTCATTTAGCAGCAGTTCATGTAAATCTTTCCAAGCTTTTCTGAAATCAGCCTGCTCATCATTTCTTATAGAACAATTCTTATAGAACAAAATGTAATATTCATATAGTATAACTTATTCAGCCATTCCCTAACTGAGAGAATTTCCTTGCCAATACAATAAGGGCTGATACAAATATTTTTGTATATGTGGGTTCTTTTCCCTCATTTATGACCTCTTTGGGATACAGAGTTATTAAAAACAGTGCTGGATCAAAGGTTATTGAAAGTTTGATAGCCCTTTGAGCATAGTTCCACATTCTTCTCCAGAATGGTTTGATCATTTCACAACTAGTGTGAGTTTCTGTAATAGTAAAAGGACTGAACTTGACATCAAGAAAAGCTGGAATTCAAATCCTGCCTCCTAAACTTATTACTTATGTGAATAACTTTACCTTTCTGAGCCTCATTTTCCTTATCTGAAAGACATGGATAGTAGGGATTGAGGATTAAGTAAAATAATATATGTAGGATAATACAGAAATATCAGCTGTTGTTCATGACATATTTTCACAGTTTTAACAATAATTATAACTAATAATAATTGTAAATAATTTGTTTTAATTATCCCCCATTAAATTCCTACTCTAATGACTTCTCATAATGTGGAGTAACTCTGAGGCTCTAGCAAGTTCTATTAAGGTAAAAAAAGCTTCATGGACGGTATTGGTAAAAACCAGATTACATAAATTCCGAGAAGTTCACCACTTAGCTGGCCACAGTGTGATAAATTTTGATGGCCCCAACCATTGTCAAAGATGTTCTTCTACTAAACCATCACAAAGGGCAATCTCCATGAAGGGTGAAAGTACTCACACAGAGAAAACAGTAGATAATTTTGAAGTATTCAATCACCAGGAACACATTTGAGCATTTTGAAAGATTATGTTAATTGGCCATAATTTCAGTAAAAATTCTAGCATTCTTTCTGTGATTCCTTCTATATTCATAGTCTGCTTTGAATGAGCTAAAGCAAATATAATCATTGATTGCTGGATTGGAACCTATACTAAAACAGCAGCTTCAGAATTTTTAACTGGAAGAATATGGGACTAAGAAGTTAATGCTACTCTTATGTTCAAGTGACTTTGCCAATTAATTCCAAGGGATCTGGCAAAAGGTTTCTGAACTTAATCAATTGTATAATCTCAAGGTCTTGTACAATGCCTAATAGTTGTGGAGGAAATTTAGATTCAAGGGCAAGCTTTCATAGTAACCACATATTAGGAACAGATGGGTTTGAGAGGCACAAGCAAAGGAACTCTGATTCATTAAAAAGGAAATAAACACAATGAATTAAACAATAAATCAATCATGATAGCAGGTATATTAGCATTTTTATGACCTCCCAGGAACTCCAACAGTAGGAAACAAGTGACCTGCAATGTACTGCTACCTCAAAATGTATAACAGAGATTAAACTGCAGGAAGAAATTCCTTGGGAATTTTCCTTCAACAAGTGTCTCTGTAGCCTTTGGTACAGATTCAGACTCAAGTGGTTTGTTTGGCCACTATATCTGGATTCATGTATTACGGCTCAGTGGTCCAAGCAACAGCTTAATAACTTAAAGCAACATGCTCCAATTTCAGACTTGCCAATGCCTTTGTCTAGCCCTGGACAAATCACTCAACCCTTACAGAAATGATTTCCCAGGGCAGTTATTTAGATATTTACTGTTGTTTCTAATCATAAAAATACCTCTCAAGGATCTAAAATGTAGCAAAATCGAACAAACATAAGTAACAAAACCAAAAGAATAAGGAAAACAATGTGTGTGATGACTTTTCAAAATATTTTCAAGGTCTAAATATAAACTCATTTTGTTACTTAAATAATAAAATCTAACAAGGTTACAGATGAAAACAGAAAGATTTTCTGGTTTCACTGAGGTTTCTGTCAATGTCTTTATATCCACTATTAAAATGACATTTTTTTTTCAATTTTTTACAACCAGCGATGAATTACTACAAAAACCTTTTCACACACCAGAAGTCCACTTCTCTGATCATTCCACAGAACAGAAAACAAATTAGTGGAATGAGATGAAGGAAAATATAGCTGGGAACAAAGGGAAAAATATAAATGACCTGTTAAAGTACTCTGTAATCTGGTTTATTATGACAGGATTTTAAAAGAAATATGCCTCCTGAAATCTAACATACTATTGGAGTAGAGTAAGAGAAAAGAAGGGAATTGAAGGAAAAGAAGGGGGCTTGAAAAAAGAAATTAGGATGACTATAATTCAGAAAAGTTGAAAGCCAAATAATCACAGGATTTGACATCAGTCTCAGGCTTCCAAAATGGTCTATCCAAATAATCTACTATTGGCAGAATTCTTTCAGCTGAACTTGCACAGGACCAGAACAAACCTATATCATAATCCTAACAGTTGTCCTTAGGTTCCCTAGTGAAAAAGAACTAAGTAGATTTGCACAAGGGGATGATTTAACATTAAAACCATATAGGAAAGAAAGAATCATGTCCCTTTCTTTGAACATGTTCATTTTAACCCTCTTGTCTCAGGAGAGTTTTCAAAGGCATAAAATATGTCAAAGTATTAAAAAAATAACCAGCAAAAATAGAATATCTTTTTTTGATAAATATTCATATGGTAATTCTGATAAAAGAAGTTTTAGGGAACTGATTACATTTGACTCAAACCTATTTTGGCTAATTATGTGAAAAGTAATTCTATAAACCCTTAATTCTTCTATCTTCCTCCCTCCCTTTTTTCTCCCTCTGTCTCTCTCTCTCTCTCTGACTGTCTCTTTCTGTCTCTCTGTCTTTCTCTGTGTGTGTGTGTATGTGTAATATTCAGAAATTTCTCTAGAAAAGATAAGAATTATATCTCTCACTGCTTAATTTTAAAAAAGTATTTTACTTGCATTATGATTCTCTATTTTTCTAAGGTAAAATACAAATATTAAATTTGGAATGCAAAGCTCTCCAAGATTTACTTCAAACTTACTTTTCAAGAATTATTTCACATCATCACATAGTCTACATTCCAGTCAAACTGACCTATTACCTGTTACCTGAAATTAACATTCCAACTATTTTCATGCCTTCACCTATGCTTGATTTCTTTCTCTTTCTTTCTTTCTTTCTTTCTTTCTTTCTTTCTTTCTTTCTTTCTTTCTTTCTTTCTTTCTTTCTTTCTTTCTTTCTTTCTTTCTAAAATGTACTCCTTCCTCACATCCAACTCTTAGAATCCTTATTTAATTTTCTAAAAAGCTCAGCTCAGTTGTCACTTCCCACATCTTTCCTGATATTCCCAACTGTTTGACTTCTCTTTCACCTAAGTCTGACACTTCTTATTTCTCATATGTAAAATGAGTGGGTCAGAGTAGATTTAAGTCCTTCCAACTCTAAATTTATAACCCTAAAAAATCTCTTGTATTAACTTGTGTAATTTTGTCATTTTATATCATAATAATCATGAGAAGCAGTTGCAAAAATCTCCATGAAATTAATTGAATGTTATAAATCAATATCTGGTAAGAAAGATAAGGAGATAAAGAAATCCTATGCAGGTCTCAGTTAGACCTCTAAATTATACCAACATTTATTTTATTATCATTAACTATATTAAAGTTTTTGCTATGAGTATGGAAAAAGAAAGTACAAAAATGTGTTTGAAAACATAGTAGGAAATGTGAGGGGTTAAAGGATTATAGGTTGAAGAATCTTCACACCTATATATCATGAGGAGTATAAGACTCTTTGGACATAATTAGCAATGAATAAAAGCACACAAACACATATACAAAGAAAATTATTACATAACAAGCTTTGAAAACAACCAATTCCTGATAAGTCATTTCCAAATCAGCTATCTGTATACAGTCATACCATTAGCTTTATAAAGCAAAGATAAAAATCAATACTACATTAGAAGACTGAAATTATAAGCTTTGGAGTGCAATTGAGGCAACCTCAACCTGATTCATTTAAACAAACTATTGATTTTTTTAAAAAATGAGAAATGGGTAAAATAACAAGCATTCACACAGACTATTACCATTTCCTAAAGTATGCATTAACCAATGCAAATAAATTATCACAATAAGGAGACAAAAAGAACATAGAAACTTCTGAAGTGTAAAAACACTTGTTTTTCTTGTGGAGGAAAATATGACCACCAATGGTGGCAAAAACATAGAGTATAAATTCATTGTAATACCTAATGAAGTAGATTATGAGAGATTATGAGAAATATAACTTCAAAAAACAGTTAGAAGCAGAGAAGATAAGAATAGGAAAACATAGTAAGAGAATCCACTGAGCAAGATTATGCTAAGTGCATTTAAGGATGAAACTCAAAGCACAACAAGCAATTAAAAGTGGAAAATATCTGTTAAAATTTCTGTAACAAATTCTTTCCACCATTAACATTAAGAGAGCTACCACAATTTAGACTCTAACATCACAGTATCTGAGGTACTACGTGAAAAAGTGAAAATAGGACTAAAGATAACAATGGTATGAAAAAGGGATGATTTAGACCTAACATATACAGAAGAGCTTCATGTAAGAGATGAAAAAATATTGAGTGATTGAGTATCAGTATATCTGAAAGGATGGAAAGTAAAATTTTTTGGGGGAAAATACTGGCCATATTACTATTAAAAGTTTTACGACAATTGAGAAAATTGTCAGTCCATGCCATTATTTTCCCAATTCCACAAAACCTCTAAGAATAATTTATAATCATAGTGAGAGTATCCTTGACAAAGCTTAAAAAAAGGAATTGGATGACTCTTCACAAATAATATTTTGCAGCAGACTTCATCTTTACTATCACAAAACCAACTTGAACTTACAGAGAATACAAAATCTAGCTGTTTTATGGTTTATTGGCTGTTAAAAAAAAAAGTTGATTCAGTAAAGCAAAAGTTTATCTTATGATAATAAATACCATCCTCAGCAAGATATCTCATGCATATATTGAAAGTATACATATAGCAGCAAATGGATGTGGTGGTACATTCTACTAGGCAGGCCAAGTCTAGCAGGTATCTTGAGCTTGGGAGTTCTGAGTTCCTGTATGCCTGCACTAAATTCAATATCAGAATGGTGAAAGAGTGTGTTGGGGATGGGGGTGGGGAGGGGTAAGAACACCAGTTTACCTAAAGAGGAGCAAACAGGCTCTGGCCCAAAATGAGCAAGTTAAAGCTCTTATGTTAATCAGTAGTAGCACTAGATTTGAGACTAGCCCCTGTACTTCCAGTGTAAACAAGATAGTTGAGGGATTCTTAGAGATGATGAGTTATTCAAGATACTCCTGTATAATAGTGACATTGTACCAAATATATCAAACAAAGCATCCTAAAATTGTTGATGAAATTCGTGAAGTGCCCCAAATTTGATCTAAATACTCAAGTGGGAAAAACCAAGTGAATTAAGAACACTTATTTCTAATTTGTCATATTCCAATCTAGGATATGTAGTTGGATTAGCGGGTCTTTACTACGCATATTTTGCAGATGGATAGTAGATTTGGCTCAGAATTTAATGAGAAGAAAATGGGAGTTGCTTAAATTTTGGGTATTATGTAGTGCTTTTAAAATAACTACAAAATTCTTCCGAAATTAAGGCTTCTTACTCATGTTATATTCTGGTGAAATGGAGTCATAAAATATCAGAGAGTTTAGAATTAAATTTATAAGTTAACTAAAGGACAATGCAGAGGCATACTGTAGGCATGAGCAGGCTATAAAAAAATTACATTTATTCCCTGGCTATCTCTTCATTAGCTGACTTGCCACCTAGAACAGAAACTACACTTCTGGGACCTGAGCATTTTATCTTTGAAATTTTCATCTCATAGTTCCACTGTATTGAATGGTGAGAATGCCTCACTTAGCTCACTATATCAGGTTGGGAGAATTCTAACCATATTTCATTTTATTCCCCAGCCAACAAATCACCATCTGCCTTATAGCCTGGACCAGAGAATATGCCCTGGAGGACTTAACCCTTTCAATTCTAGAACTCCTACCCTGTGTTTCCATTATGCTGGTCAATGAACTTGCCTCTCAACACAAAGAAACAAATCTCAATTATTAACAGTTATATGGAAAACTGTTCCAAATAACAAATAATTAGAAAAATGAAAACTAAAATGAGCCATTTAATTCTACTTTGCACTCTGATCATATTCGTTGAAAATGGCACTAGGTGGAGGGATTGCAGAAAACCAGATACATTAACACATGTTTAGTTTAGTTTTCCTAAATAGCAATTTGGAACTAAGCCCCCCAAAACTCTAAATAGTTATATCTTTTGATCCAGTGATCACAATATTAGGTAATGGTTCCCAACCACTTAAAAGAAGCAGGGAAAAGACACACAGGCTCAAATATTTATAATATGTCTTTTTGTAATGACAAAAAACAAAATTGTAAACAAATGAGCTTTGTCATCAATTGGGGGATGGATGGATAAAATATGGTATATAAATGTAAGGGAATATAACTAAAGCCCAAGAAACAACAATAATATCTAATACCCAGCATTTATACTATACTTTAAGATTTGTAAAGCATTTTACAAACATCTCATTCTATCCTCATAACAACTCTGGATAGATTGTTTCATCCATTAAAACAAATGAAGAATAAATATTATGAGAAGTTGTTTAAAGGATATTATCTGAGATATGAATATTAGGTAAAGGTAATAAGATGGATATATAGTAAAGATCAGGGATAACCTATAGATAGCTGGACATCAATGCTGAAAGTCACATGGTCATAATATTGTGAAGAAGTACACCAACTGTAACCTATACGGAGGATTTATGAGAGGATATGGACAAGCTATAAACTAGATGAGTTTGTAATCTATGCCATTAGAACTGGGGTTCTTAACCTTTTTTGTGTGTCATGAATTGCAGTGGCAGTCTGCTCAAGCCTATGGATTCCTCAGAATAATCTTTTAAGATGCATAAACAATTACACAGGATTACAAAAGAAACCAATTATTTTAGAATGCATTATCCAGGAATTTCCAAAAAACCAAACCAAAACAAAACAAAAAACCTTGCATTAAAGAGGGAGTAAACCTTCCTTGATAAGATCACCAATTCATTAAAGTATAGAATTGTTTGTAGTGTATTGCCCAATATAATATAAACACCTGAAGGCAAGAATTGTTTTCTTTTATCTTAATAGTCTTAGCACTTAGCCTTGGACTTTGAAAATGCTTAATGCTTGGGGAATTGAATTGAACTAAAATTTATTTGTCAAAAAAGCTTAAGGGCAGTAGAATCAAGAAGTTAGTCATTTTTTCAGTGTTTTAAATGTAAAGACCCCTAGATGAAGCCTCAATCCACCCGAATTAAGAGTCTAAACTCTACTATTAAATCACTGGGATTATCACTTTGGATCTAAAGAATCTTAGTCTGATCATCTTTAAAATGAGAGGATTGAATTAGGATAATCTTTAAATTTCCTCCTGTCTCTAACAGTTCATTTATTAAAAGGTTTTCTTCCTTCATTTTTTTCCCATCTACTCAGTTAAAACAGAGAAGTGAGAATCATTTCCTTGTGAGAAGCTCATTGTTTCTTATCAGTTAGATACCAATGGTCTGAATGAGTAATAGATCCTGTCTCCTCAAGTGAAACACTTGCTGACCTTGAAATTTGAGCTTGATTTTAATATAGATATGTCAGCAGCTCACCCTGACCCCTACGGCATTGTTCTTTTCATTTATGTCACATGAAACTTGTTTATAATGGGCATGCATTCTTAACAGGAATTTAGTGTTCCAAGCTGAACTGTGCTGTGTAGACTGCTAATGACCCAGTGACATCAAATGGAAAGAGAACTAGAATGAACCTCTAGATTTCCTTTGTGAAATGAAGATGACAAAAAAAAAAAAAATAATAATAATCACCAAAGGTATGTGTATTGTATGCACCCATTATATGCATCTAATATAGTTATAAGTTTAGATATATCCAATAGAGATATAAATATATACACACAGTATTTTTCTCCCAAGAATTTTGCATTGATTTGTATGCACATTTTTCTTTTTGTTAGTCATACCCTCTGATGATTAAGTTTTATTTGTCATCCTTATGTCTCTGTTATCATGATGATCAAGTATTCTCATGGGAAATTTATCTCAAATCAGAAGAGATCTCAATCTCCCTGATTTTTTATAGTCATAAGATTGTCTTGCTATGTCAGAGCATTGTTGGTTTAAACAACAATTCGATTTAGTCTAGGATGCACACATTAAGTATATTTAGTAAGTGTAAAGCAGTGGGGAAGATTTGCATTTACTTCCACAGCTGGGTACCAGAGGTACATTATAACAAACTAGTTACTTTTGAATGGTGAGGCTGCCTACTAGGGATAAGTCTAATTGCTAAATATACTACCTAGTGAGGAGGCCTAACAAAAGATTGATGAAACACTACTGGTCCTTTTTCTTTCATTGCTTATGAACCGAAGGTCTCAGAATTCAATGAGGTGAGTATATCACATACAGAATAGAAAGAGGGTGACAAAGCAATTGTTGAACTCTAGTGACTGGGGGATAGAAAAGTGACAAAAGGATCAAGAGAGGAGAAGGGGAAAGAGAGAAGAGAGAGACAGATAGATGGACAGAGACAAAGAGAAACAGAGACAGAGAGATAAAGACAAAGAGAAATAGAGATAGACACAGAGACCGAAAAAAAAAACCAGAATGTTGTTGAATGAATGAAACAGTGCATTTGTAGGTCAATGCCATTTTTCCATTTCTTTCTCACAGCATAGGAAAATGCTAATTATATCCTGAGACATCTGGAAACCTTACCTGAGGCAATGGATCATTCTCTGGGAAAAGATTCACAAAATTTCAGAACAGAAAGGTATCTCAAGAACATAATCTATTCCAGAAAAAAATTCATGATAGTGCACCTCACAAGCCCTTCTCCAATGAGGGAAAATCCACTACCTACTAAGGTATCACTACCACTTTTAGTTCTAAGTGTTAGGTTACCTTACTTTACATTAAGCCTAATTTGGATGTAGATTTCTACATCCCTAATTTCCCTAATTTCTCCTAGCTATGCCCTTTAAGGTCAAGCAGAATACATTTCATCCCTCTACACTCTCTGCTCACCTAATCACATCTGTGCCTTCTGTAAGAAACCTATTGACTTTGTGGGGGTGGACAACAGAGGACTCCATCCTGTGGTACTTCTTCCCTTCTCAGGGATACTGAGTACTCCACCAAAACATAGCAATCATGTATTTTATATATGTTTAGAATCCAGAAAGTTGGACCTTTTACATGAATTTTCAATTCATCATTATGGGAAATTATTCAATGAATATTTTTTATTTAATAAATAACCTATTATGAATCTAATCTAACTATTCTGATTCTAGGTTTATAGCTTCACACTAGTATTGGGGCAACAGTGCTTTCAATTACTTTAGTCTTCATCCAATTCACTTCATATTTGATATGTTATATGCTATTTAGAGTTTTCCTAGGTCTTGGCTACCTCTAGGTGTCTTACTATGTTGTTTATTATCATTATTACTATTACTACTAATTATAATCAATAATTATAGCATTAGATTATTATAAATATAATATGCTTTAAATATAAAACCTCATTTGATATTTACATTCACCATATGAGATGGGTATATAAATATTATCCTCTCTTTAGGAGTGAAGACAATTAGATTCAGAAAGGTCAAATAATATGCTGAAAATCACATAGTTAATAAGAGTCAAAACTTGGACCAGAACTCAAGTATTATGACTTCAAAACTTCAATGAGCATATCCATCAGAGCAGGTTGATAATTCAGGGGTGAGCAATGGGTCTTCTACAAAGAACCCTTTAGTGAGGAGTTAACTTGTTGGAGATGTTTACAAATGTCTAGAATAACATTTTTCCATTTGTTCCAGGGAGATTTTTATTTTCTGTCCTTTAGAGTGTCTTGACATTTTTTCCCTAAGATTTATAAAATCTCTTGACAATTGAGAAGACAACATCTACAAACTGAGTCATCTTAACCAATGCTATTGTTCCATTCAATTTTACTAATGAACATCATTGGATTATAGCTAATGATATGATGTTTTGCTAACTAGGGAGACAGAATGCTAAAAAAAAAAATCAAGTGAATTCCTAACCCATTTTTTCTCAAGTGTATGTGAGGCAGACATTTTTTAAGAGCTTACTATTTTATTGTATTATAATCTAAGAATACAAAGAAAGGTAGGGAGAAAAAAGAACAAGCCAACAAAAAAGCTTAGTACCTGCCTTCAAGGAGTATTATATCTTAATGGATTTAGGGTTTGAAGGATTTCTTCAATTCAAAAGATTTTTGATATTTTCTCAAAACCAGAAAATTATCTAGCTTCATTGAAAAGTAAAATCTGTTACACTTACATGTAACATAAACAATAATACCATAAGTAATCTGCAGTATGTCAAAAACAAGAATGCAATATTTTTCAATTGAAGAATAAGATGCACTGATAAAAAAAATGTACATTTTTCTTGAGGAGTTGTGTTGGTGTTAAAATGTTTGAGAAGAGGATAATGTATTCTGTACTGCAGAGCAGTTTACTACAGAATTCCACTTATTACTGTTATTTTTACATAAAGGTCATCATTTGGGTTTGTAAAAAAAACAAAAGCACCATATGTCTCAGACTCACAGTTCTCTGGAACAGTGACATTGTTTTAATATCACTGTGAAGAACTGATGGAGAACACAGTAAAGGAAAAAGCCAGTTAACTATCAACTACATTACAAGGAAATGTTAGAAGTTTGGAGCTACCATTTGAGTATAATGGCATACACAAGAACTGGAATGAAAGAATGAAGTTACTAAACATAAATCTTATGATAAAAATAAAGAAAGAACACATAAATCATTAATGTCGCACTTTTATGAAAAGCATAGTTAAACAGAATGATAATTGTTCATATCTCTCTGTTCTTCAGTTATTTTCTAATTGTGTCCAATCCTTCATGACAGCATTTATGATTTTCTTGGCAAAGATACTGAATTAGTTTGCCATTTTTTTTCTCCAACTCATGTTACAAATGAGGAAACTGAGGCAAATAGGAATCCTAAGCTCACATACCTATTAAGTGTCTGAGATTGAATTTGAACTCAGGGAAATCCATTTTTCCAACTCCAGGCCTAGCATTCTATCCACTGTGCCACCTAGCTGTACCTCCTTATCCTAAAGCATTTAAATAAAAAAAAGTTTCTTTTTTGTCAATATAGTGAAACAATGAAGAAAATGAAAAAGTAAAATCTCCAATTACTTTGTGAATAGTTGACAGAAAATTCCCCATAATTCATCACTTCATATTGAATTATCATTAGTAATAGATTGGGGGGGGGGGATGGTAGAGATTTAGCACCTGGCAATTAATTAGGTGGAGCAGAAAATAGAGTGTTGGACTATAAAGTCTAGAAAGATAGGTTTTCATCTAATAGGTAAAATTCACCTATTAGCCAAATTAGGAAGAGTTATAAATGGCAAATAGGAAAGTCTGTATTTAATCCCAAAGGCAAGAGGAAACCATAGAAACTTTTTAAATAAGAAAATAATATTGTTAAATGTGTGATTTAGGAATCACATTTTGGCAATTGCATGAAGGATAAATTGGAGGGACAGAAAACAATTAGGAGGTTATGGCAATGATCCAGGTAAGATGTGATAAAGTGCAAATCAGCATGATTGTCTTTTGAGTAGAAGAGCAATGGATGTGAGAAATGTTGTGGATTTAGGATTAATAAGATTTGTCAAATGACTGGATAGAATTCAAGGATGATTGAAGCTACTTGATGGGGAGAATGGTGTTTCTCCCAATAGAAATGGGAATTCTCTTATCACTTTTGGAACAATGTGCTTATGGTTGGATGCATTGAAATATTTTTTTTTTATTTCATGAGCTTTATTTTTCATAATGGGAGGACAATGAGTTTTGACTTAATCTCTTAGAAAATTCTGCTGGATAGAGATATGTCTGCAATTAGCTAGAGTTAAGTAGCTAGATAGACAATAGGTATGTATTGATATATGTGTGACTACATCCACATACACATGAGTCTACATCTTGGCTAACTTAAATATCAAAATGAATGGGAACAGCTTTCAATACTCCTAATAAGGAAGTCTTCAAGTGTTAACTTAATTTGTGAAATCTATTTTATTGCATGGAATAATTCTTTAAACACTCTGATTTTGATAAAGAAGGCTCAACATAGACTACGCATGATTATTTAGGGGATCATTGCTTTAACACTACATGGGATTTATTTATATGAAAAATTTACTTCCTCATACATTGAATAATTTGGAATTAGAGATGCTTTGTATCGTTATGATATTATGTAGACTAAATAAAGCAAGATCACTGATTTCTTCATGTGACCATTTTAATTAGAACCTAAAAATCTATCTTGGCTCTTAATAAATTCATCCTTCCAGTTAAAATTTTATCTGTTCCAAATTAAAGATACAAATCATAAATATGTATTTGTGCATAGCTTATATGCATGCTCCACTGCCTGCCTATACTTGTGCCCATCTGTTCAGATGGCATGATGCCCACTGACAACTTGGACCATTTTATTTGAACAGTTCTGCCAAAGAGTCATGGCCTTAGATGTAGGTATACTACAGCAAATGCAATCTTTTACATGGAGTTCTCCTTTCATGGAATCTGCATATGTATCTGCTTAGATGCTATCCCACTTGTTGTCACTCTTGTACCATATAATAAATGATCAAAGAGGATGAAAAATAGGGCAGAGCTTTATAGGTAATTCTGGCATCAGTGAACACAGAGTATACACTAGAAAACTTCCCTTAGGAAAATGATTCATGGGTGAAGAAATAGAGGATGATAGAGGAAGAAAAACTATGAAAAACAACCATTTGTTATATTTCTATGAGAAATGACCCAATTTGGAAGTCCTATTGACATGCTATTTTAAAAAGTGTTTGTTTTTGTTTGTTTATAAACTAATGCCTCCAAGACAAAAACATGCCATATTTTGAACCACTCTAATAATGGGGAAATTTATCTTTACAATTTATCTCACTATAACATTCCTTGCCAGTGCTAGATTGGTCCTCTAGACTCTGTAAAGTCAATTAAATCTAAACCTAATAACTCTATTACCCATGAACCAAAGGTATATGAAGTCAGGGCTTTAAGATGATGTGGTAGTGATAATGGAGGGAGGAGGTAGGAATATGTGACAATTACTAGCTATTCTAAATATTAACTACTCAGGATATGCCTCTGCTCTTTTTAAATACTAAATAATGATCACAAAGGAGAAAATGAACTGTGAAAAAATGAAGGACAAAGATCAAGACACATGCTATTTAAATTTAAGGGGTGATGGGACAATGAACCAAAGAATTGCAAAGGTAACTATTGAGAATAATAAAATTCTCATTTATATAATCCATCAGTTGAAAGAATTGGGTATGTTTAGCCCTCAAAAGAAAAGACTCAAAGGGGAAGGGAACATGATGTAATATGTTTGGAGGAATTATACTTGTTCTCTTTGAGTCCAGGGAGGCAGTCAGGAATAAAGGGTAGATGTGGTAAAGAGGCAAGTTCAGGTTTAATGTTAGTAATAAAGATTCCTAATAATTGGAGCTGTTCTGAATGGAATAGATGGCCTTAAGAGGTCATATACTTGCCTTCTTTTAAAATTTTAAAACAGAGATTGTATGATTATTTATTGATTATATTATAATGGAAATTCCTTTTGCTTATGAATAGTCTTGACTGGCTGCTGAAGTATCTTGCAACTTCCAAGATACTCTGTCATACAGAGTAATCTTATAGACTTCCATTTCCAAAAATCCATTTCCATATCTGATGAGTCATTTGTCTTGTCACCATTCTTATTATATTCCTTCAATTCTATATAGCTTAGAATATGTCCTCTCTAAGATGTAGCAGCAAGATTTAAACATGATACATTCAATGGACTCTGCCCAGCACAGTACATTTCATATAATCAAGAAATATCACATTTTCACCTTCATCTTTCTGTCAGCCTGTATGTCTGTCACACACACACACACACACACACACACACACACACACACACAAACACACATACAAGAATTTAACCCATCACAGGCTTTACTGTTTTACCTACAATGGGAGCTTCTGAACATGTAATTATTATTTTCCTAGGGATGTTATTGCATGCTTTTCCATTTCTTTTCTGTCTCTTGACAGCTTTCTCCCAATAGATCCAGTCCTCATTGGAATAAAGGGTCATGAGAAACTCCATGTGGACTCTAGTGGCAATATGCTGTGATCCTCACCTAATTACCAGAATATATTCTTCTTAGATCTCTAGAACAAGAAATGTTGGTAAATTCTTGCTAAGATTTGGCTGTTTAAAAAAATTATCAAAATACATTTATAAATATACACACATACATACACTCAGTTTTATATATGTATACATGTAGTACCACAAACTACAATAGTAGGATTATTGGAAGAAGTGTATAGCTCTTCAAAATAAGTATTTAATCAATAATATTCACTTCTGGTATATTTGATAAAAATCGAGATAAATTATGAGAAAGAACCTCAGGGTTTTCGTCTTTACCATTCATTTGTTCTGTGACAATGAAAAAATTGCTTAAATAAATGTACTGAGTGAATCAGATTAAACAGAATTGTTTTGTGACCCCAAGTAAGTCAATCAATCAATCATTGTTGTTGAGTCATTCAGTTGTGTCTGACTCTTCATGACTCTATGAACTATGCCAATATTCTCCATGGGGTTTCTTGGTAAGGAACTACTAGAGCAGTTTGCCATTTCATTCTCCAGTGGATTGGCAAACAGAGCTTGTGACTTGTCCAGAGTCACACAGCTACTGTGTCCAGATTTGAATTTAGATCTTCCGGACTCCAGGATCCATTTCATGAATCATCTAGCTGTTTCAATAAATAAACAAACATTTATTAAGCCTTTGCTATGTGCCAGACACCTAGTGCAAAGAACTAGAATAACAAAAGCAAGATCTTCACCCTTTAAGGAGATTAGATTCTAATAACTGTGACAACATATAAACAACTGTGTACATATATATAGTATCTATAATGCAAATGGAAAATAATCTCACAGGGAAGACCCTGGGGTAAAGGGTGGATGGAGAGCAAGTTAGGGGAATTAAAAGAAAGATTTGGGTTGAGTGACTTTTGAACCCAGAGATGAAGAGGGAGAGCATTTCAAGAACAAAGAACAGATAATGAAAAAGCATTGAGTCAGGAAGATAGTCAATCAATGGGGTCAGAATTGCTGTGCAGCAAGTTGTAAGACAACTGGAAAGATAGGCAAGGACCCAATTGTGAAGGGCTTTGAGAGTCAAATAGAGGAATTTATATTTGATCCTGTAGGTAATAAGGAACTACTATAATTCACTGAATAGGTCAAATTCTCTGAAGCTTTTCTCCTATGTAAAATGAGAGGTTAGATAAGATGGCTTTTAAGGTCTCTCCCAAGCCTAAAATCCTATACCTCTTTAATAATCATCTAATCTTTTCATGTCATCCTTGTAGACCAAGAAATCAAATAATCAAATGTCAAAGATAGAGCATTTATGTTTCACTTAAAGAGGATATATATATATATATATATATATATATATATGAAACCAGAAGATAAATAAACTTTTGCGGGGCTACCAAAGGCATTTTATGACAGAATTTTGGAGGAAAAAGGGTACATTGAAAAGAAATTCATGGAATGTATGGATTTTTTCTAAGTAGAGAAAGCAATAAAATTGAGCAGGGCAGATGTCTTTCCTGATTGGAACTTCCTAAACAGTGAGCAATTGGATGAGAATTTAAAAGTGAATGGAACTTTTGTGGAAGTGATCCTGGATTATAGAATTTAAAACTCTAGAGATAAGAAGAAAAGAAGTCATCAAGATAAAGAAAATGAATTTCAGGAAAGCTAAGTTTATCTTGTTGGGAAAGTAGTAGAAATGGAAGAAAGCTTAAGTAACAAAAAAGGTCTAATGGAAGCAAGCTTCTTAAACCAACATCTCTAAGGGCAAAAAGATTAAAAATATAAAATTTTAGTTACTCAGAAAAGTTCTTATTGGCTTACTTTATGAAATTCAGCATATATACATATATGTATAATATATACACATATATATACATTTATATAGACACATGTATGTGTATAAATGTGTGTATATACTTACATATATTAGGAATCCAATGAATTTTGGTATTGAAGAAAAAAAAAACCTATAGATCATGCTTTTCTAGAATTTTTTTTGGGGGGGCTTATACCATCTTCACTATAATCCTATGAGGTAAGTAATATAAATATTGTTATACTTATTTTATAGATAAGGAAATAGATGTGCAAAGTACCACAAAATTGCAGTGGTTAAAGGGATCTTAGAGGTCAACTAGTCTAACCTGAATTTGCCTGAGATTTCCCTCTACAACATTTTTAACAAGTGGTCACAGTACCTTCCTTTGGAGACCTATAGCGTAGGAGAAATAAAGGTAGAATATAAAAAACACTGGATTTTGAGGCAGAGGATTTGAATTTGAACCTTGACTCTGCTACACATTATCTGTGTGAACAAATCATGTGACATCTCTGCTCCTAAATTACTTTATCTGTAAAATAATGATGTTGGCCCAGATTTGTGGCACTAAATCTTTCTATCCACAATCTCCTAGCATGGTTCATTTTACTTTTGGGTTGTTCTAAATGTTAAGAAATTTCCTTTACATCAGGTCTACATATAATTTTTCATAACTTCCAATATTTCTTCCTTTTGAAGTTAAGTGAAACAAGTATAATGATTCCTCAGTTTCTAGGCTCAATATCCCCACTTCCTTCAGTTAGTCCTTACATGGCAGACTCATAAAGCCCTTCACCGTACTGGATATCCTCCTCTTCTGTAACTGCTTCAGTTTATTAATGTGCTTCTTACAATGTAGCACCTATACCTAAACATACTACAGGTGTGGTCTGACCAATGTAATGAAACTAATACCTCTCTCTATTCCTAGACACTATATTTATTTTTATGCAGCCTGTGATCAAGTAAGCTTTTAAGGAATTTGTATCACAAGTAGCAGAAAGGGAATTCAAACAGGTTCTCTGAAACAAAATTTTTTGATTTTTTTTTGTTGTTTATTTTAATGTCATTTTAAGTGTGTGTGTGTGTGTGTGTGTGTGTGTGTGTGTGTAGCTGAATTTGAGCTCAGGTCTTCCTGATTCCAGGCCTAGTGCTTTATCCATTGTTACCAGATATTTTTTAACAGAAATCTGGATATATGTACTTAAAAAGCATTTGTTGAATTTTATAACTATTAGGACTTTAAAATTAGGAAAAATGCATACATATATGCATATATAACAATTCCTGTAGTATAATAATAATAATATTTATATATACATTTATATAGTTTAATTTTTCACATTTGCAGACACTTTCATAAATATGCTATGAGGTAAGTATAATAATGTAATCTTATACTTTTGGAGAAAGAAAATGAAGTTTAAGGTCATAGAGCTAGTAAGTAGAACCTAGATCTCTTCAGATTCCTACTCAAACTGTTGGATTCTTTCATTCTCTTCTGTGAGTCACTTAAATAACCGGAATATCATTTTACATAGATTGATTATATCTTTAATGAGAGATTAGAGGTAATCATTCAATTGTCAGTTCACCATCTGGCACTTTGAACAACCACAGTAACCTTTTAGGTCTGACATGTAAAAAATGTTATTATCAAAAAAAAGCCATTTTTAGATCTGAGATATGTGATGCTTTTCTCTTGTTCAGTTGCTGAGAAAACTTGGCATACTTTCTGAGTAGGAGATCACTACTGTTCAGCTTTCCAATTTTTTTACATGTCAGCACTTCTGCTAGCATATGTGCTAAAACAACTCAGGAAGAGAAGCTTTCAGATGCTGTGACTGCATGAAGGGTTCACCTAGAGTCTGCGAGGGTCTCTTTGTCTCCTTAATAATGAAGAAGTAGAGATGCTGAGGGTACTAGAATATGTTAGAAGACAAGAACAATGCATATTAGCTTTCTAGCAACTTTGAGACAAGAAAATAATTGAAGAGCAATCTGAGAGATTGTTGTAATTCCTTAGATAAGATAAGGTTTACTGTTAAAAAATTGTGACATTGTTCTTTTCTCATCAGTCATCAATAAGATAACTTTCATTCAGTTTAGGCATGGTAATTTCATGACATAAATGAGATTAAGTTTTCAACATGCTTTAGCACAATGTCTGGCACATAGTAGGTTTTTAAATAAATACATGTTCTATTCCTGTTAGTTTTCGTACAACCTGTGTGAATCTGATTCCATTCTTCTTTAGGGAGAATTTATCTCTTTTTGCCTCAGATTGTTTTGGTTGTACATGATGCAAAGGTTAACTATATTATAAGATGTTGCTTCAAATCGAATTTTGTAACATTAAAGAAATTCAATTATTGTCTAAAAAAAGTCCCAATTTATATATGTCCCTTGCATATAAACAGTTACAAATATCCAGTTGGTCTTAGAAAGTCTTATTGTATTCCCAATGTTGCCACTTGGGACCCTTCCCCCTTCCCAAATGTTTCTTATGTTAACTTAGGCCACTTATGCCATGACAAGCAGTTACAAAGGGAAAGATTGAGAAGACAGAAGAATTAACTGTGGGTAATACTAATCAGCATTCTTGTCCAAATCCTATCATTGACTCTCATTCCTAAGGTGTTGCTATTTGTTCTTTTTTTTTTTTTTTTTTTTTTAATTTTTATTTTTGCTGAGGCAATTGGGATTAAGTGACTTGCCCAGGGTCACACATCTAGGAAGTGTTAAATGTCTGAGACCAGATTAGAACTCAGGGCCTCCTGACTTCAGGACTGGTGCTCTATCCACTGCACCACCTAGCTCCTACTTGTTTTTTATTTTTGAAGAATATTTATGACATTGGGATAAAATAGATTATGGATGATATATTGACTTGTGAGTGAATTGGATTTGGGAGGCAGAGCTGCATAAAGTCATCAATCTCACTGTCTTTTCCAGAGTCATTGAAATCCAGTGGAAGGATAGAAGTCAAGGCGACTAGTGATGGCCTGGGATATAGTGGATGACCTTAGTATCTTCTACATCTGACCAACTCTAAGTATTCTACAACACTTGCTCCACTGCCTTCATGGTCACTGGAAATACTATCATTTGCTTATTCTTATGGGGAAATTCTTTTCATGCTTTGCGTAAACATTCCTGTAAACATACCAATAGGTTTGAGGTCTTTCCATTATTCTTACCTAAGTATAAATACCTAAGTATTTATTCCTGAGTATTGGTCTTATCAATACCCCAGAATCTAATCTCCTCTCTTCCACCTCCTCATGTACCTCACCGGCACAATCCTGATGCTTGCTTGATAATTATGGGGTAATGAAATTTAAAACTGGAAAGGTCTTTAGGAATCATTTAGTCTAATCCCCTCATCTCACAAATGAGGATGTTAAAACCCAGAGAAAATAAATAACAGCTTGTCCAAAGTCACACAGATAACAAGTGACAAAGCAGATAGAGAGTAAAAAGCAGATTTGCTGAGTTTCAAACCCAGTATTCTTTCCATTAGGCTCCCATTAGTTCCTGTCTTATCTGCAACTCCAGTACAATGCCATAGAATCCACACTATTTGCTTGAAGATAGGGAAGTACCATATCTCACTGTTCAGCAAGGGCTGGAGGCAGAGTCTCTGATTCCTCTCCCCAAGAGGAAATGTGTTCTTAATATCCAATTTTGGAATTTTAATGCATTCAGCATTAATTTTACTACAGACAGAACACATTACTACAATACCACAATTCAGATATATCCTGAGTTAAACCATTTTTTTGACTTAATCCAAAAATCGAACATGTAGAAACATTGCTTCCATGAGAAAATGAGTTACAAGTTCCAAAGTACAAACCAACTTTTACAACACATCTCTCAAATAGTGATACTGGAAATCTGAGGAACCTTATTTTGTGTGAGGAAGACAACTTTACTAATTAACCATAATTTCATTGGAGAAAGGATATTTATTTAAAAAAAAAAAAAAGCCTATGCAAATCATACGATCTGTTGAAATGATATAATACAAAGCAAAGACAATAAAACTAAGTGAACAATATAAGACAAATATGTCAATGAAAATAATGCTAAAAGGCATTTGAACAAGTATTTGTTAGAGGATGCATTATAAAACACATTTTCCTTCTCTTTATTATTTTTCTTTGTCACAAGGGAGCATTCAGTTTGATGCTGTATGTGTTGAGAGTTGGGTGAGTGATCAGACTATAGTAGATGTTAAATATAAAAAGCATCAATAAATTTTTAAAATAAATAAACAGAATTATTTTGATATGATCTTTTTTCAGTAAGATGGCTTTCCATTGTCAATGGGATATGCATTTGAATCTTTATGCCAGTTGTAATGATGGCCTGTAATAGATAAGGGAAGAGGAAGGGAACAGCATTTATTAAGCACTTATAACAGATAGCCAGATGGCTCAATGGAGAATGTCAAACCTGGAGTTAGAAAAATACATCTTGATGGGTTCAAATCTGACCTCAGATACTTAGGGTGACCCTAGGCAAGTCACTTAACCTTATTTGCTTTAGTTTCCTCATCTGTAAAATGAGCAGAGAAGGAAATGGCAATTCCAATATCTTTGCCAAGAAAATCCCAAATGGCATCATGAATAATCAGACACAATTGAAAAGTGACTGGACAACAATATGTGCCAGATACTGTACTAGAGAGCTTTATAAATATTAACTGATTTGATTCTTACAATAACCCTAGGAAGAAGGTACTTTTATTATTTCCACCTTATAGTTGAGAGAACTGAAGAAGAGAGGGCATAGGTGATTTGACCCAGTTCATATATCTACTAAGTATCATGCCTGGATGTGAACTCAAGCCTTCATGACTCTAGGACATTTTATCCACTGTATCACCTAGCTACATAAACCAAAAGCCATTTGTATTCAATTATAAGTGAGAGTTGAAAAGTAATTAAATAGAACTGTATATAGATTCTGGCAGTAGAACTTCCTTTAAGTACCAGCTCCAGTAAAAGATGTGTTCTGTGCTGTGCTGTGCTGGGATATCCCCTGCTACTTATTTACTACTTATGAATGAAATCCTTACATTGCTGCAGAGATTATGAAGGTCATTGTTACCAGCAATTTAATTCACTGATTACGGTGAAATTTACTTTTCTTATATGGTGCACTAAGGAATTCATTTTGACAACAGCTAGGAATCAGTAGTCAGCTGCCAGAGAGGACCATATTAAGTATATAAGTCAAGGAGGAAAAAAAGGGAAAAAAAAAAACTTGCAAATTGTCTGAATGAATCCTCTGCTCTTAGAAAGTTCCCATTTCCCCCCCTTTAGTATGTTTTAAGTCCTTTTGTAACTCCCTTAATCAAACAACACAACTCCTTAAATATGGGAAAACTTGGATAAACTAGGTCCTTTTATGAAGATAGACAAATAACTTAACACTCATTCTATCTCCAGAGATTGTCTCACATTTTATATTTCCACAGGGATGGGTGGGGGAAATGGGATAAATTTTTGACAGAATGATTTAAATTAGGCCAGATATGATAGTTCTAGCTTATTGCCTCTGCTGGTATGGAGATTGGTGGATACCTTATTTGAGTTTCACAGTTCTGAACTAAAGCAGAGTTGTTAATTGAGTATCTTCATCCAGTCTAAAACTAATGTAGTAAGACCCTACGACCAAAAGATCATATGCTGCTGAAGAGAAGTAAAGAGCTAGATTAGAAAAGCAGAGAAAGTTAAAACTCCTGTGATGATTGGTATTAGGATTTGGCAACTTTGGACACACTGGATATGCAAAAAAAGGAAAAAGACAGTCCATGTTCTCAAGAAATTCATAATCTAATGGGGAGACAACAAACAAACAATTCTGTACAAATAAGCTATAAATTGGAAAGAAAATAATCAATAGACACAACCCCAAGAATAGCTCTCTAAATTCCAAGGCCACATTTTTGCTGGGATGGTGTTTCTGTAAGTGTCCAATAACTCTAGGATATATACACTTTGCATAAATTTTCATGTCTTCTTCTTGGGCTCATACCTTTATCAATTCATCAAGTAATAGAAATGATTTATTTGCCTTAAGAAGATATCTTGGCTATTGAATACTTCTTGCTCATCAACAAGTAAGTGAGGATTCAGAGAATTTTATTTTATAAAGAAGTGTAAAACAGTCCCTGTCTCACAAAAAGTTTATAATGGATGACATAACAAAAGAATAATAATATAATATAGTAAGTTGTAACATATGTATACCAAATAATTTGTATACTATAGGAATTTTGAGGAAGTAACAAACACCTAAGTTTGAAGAATTGGGGAATTGGACTAGTAATGGAAAACAGGGCTTTGTCTCAGAATGCTAACATCTCAGCAAAAAACGACTTCCTTCATGGCAAATGCTTTCTCCAGGCCTCACTATACTACAATCCTATACATTCCTTTGCTACCATGTAGCATAATTGCTACTCTTAGGTTCCTATAACCCATGGAACTCACATAGAATAGTCACTATCCCCAAGGTCCCTTCCTATAGAATTGCTGCCACCTTCATCGATATATCATCGTGGTTTTCTTCTTTTTTGGTTCCCTTTTCTCTCTCAGTTCTCATGGAGCAGAGAGAGAAATGATCTGTCTCACAGAATGATTACTCCTATTGAAGCTCTTTGCCCAAATGCTTTTGCTCCAAGTAGGATATTCATAAGTAGATTATGTTTTAAATATACAATAGGTTCAGGAAAAGCTTTGAGTGGAAATCATTGATTGTTAGATTTGGAAGTAATGTTAGAAGTCATCAGATCAAAGCTTCTTCAACTATGGGTCATGAACCCATATGGGATTATGTAATTGAATATAGGGGTCATGAAATTATGATTTATCATCTGTAAATGTTTGATTTATAAACCTATTATATATACCTATATTCCTGGAGTCACATAAAAATTTCTCAGGTGAAAAAGGATTGTGAATAGAAAAAGTTTGAGAAGCTATTACCTAAATGAATCCCTCATTTTAGAGAAATTCATGGACCAGAAAAATTATGTCACACATACTATGTGTGACATACACATGTCACACATATTACCCAAGGTCATACAACTAGCTAGTACACCAGTTGGAATTCTGGCTAAGGTGTCTTCAGTCCTAATCTAGCTGCTGAGAAAGTGGCCTTAAGTTGGACTTTGAAAGAAAGAGAAGATAAATGGCAAGAAAAGGGAAAAGACTTTCAAGAGGAAAATAGCAGGAGTAAAAGCCTAGACATAGGAATACATCTAGGGTATTTAAGGAAGATTGAATAGAGCAGTTTCAGTGTAGTATAAGGTTAACGTGAGAGGATGAGAGGACAGGGCAGAAAAGACTGGAATGTTTGTTTATAGCCAATTTGAAAAGGGCCCTGAATACCAATCAGTTAACTAGCATTGATTAAGTTCTAAGTGCAATATACTATGCTAAGCACTTGTCTAAGAAGTTTGAATTTTATTCTGTATCTAATAGAAGCTATCCTTTTTCCTACTACCAGTTTTCCCAGTTCTCTACTTCTGATAATTCTAGTCATTCTTAATATCCCTCTCAATAATCTTTTCAAACCGACCCATAATCTGTATACATATTTTCATTTTCCTATAATCTTCATGTCCTGTGTTCATTCACCTGATGCCTACAACAAGGCCTATTTTAAGACTGTGGGCTTTTAAAAGGAAAGAATAAGAAAAGAAACAAATATTTGTTAAGCTCTTATGTGCTAGGCACTATACTAAGTTTGGGGGGGATATGAATATTAACAAAAGACAGCTCCATTCTCAAGGAGCATGCACTGTAATGATTCAGCAAAAAAGCTGAAGGAGATGAGGGTGGGTGAGGGTTGGGTGCATGGTTTTGAAAAGCAGTCATTTGATTTGCATGCCTATTTTATATAACTATATACTGGAGGTCATATAAAATGAAATGAAAACTGACTGACCTGGGTTCCACCACAAAATGGAGGCCCCAAGAGGAACTCACCAAAAGAAGAAGGTAGCATTAGTTCACTTAAACAATACAGAGGATAATACTTAGTCATACTTAATTGTTTTTTCTTTTTTAAAGATCAAAAGGGTTGCCCATTTAAAGTAATAAAATAAAATATTTTGTAAATCTCTTTATGGTTTATTCTGATATTTTTTAAAAGTTCTGTTCTGATAAAGTTGGAGTACGATAGTGAAGTGGGAGGGAAACTGTTCCCTTTACTGAAGCTGTGTTCCTTTTAAGTTTATCATTAAACTGTTGTTCCCTTTAAAATTAAATTGTGTCCCCTTTTTGATCTGAGAGATTAGAATCTCCCAGACTCCAAGGAGTCTAGAGAGAGGGCCCATCTTCCCAGGATGAGAGAAGCATCAATATTCAAGGGCAAATCGACTCTCATTGATCTTTTTGAAACTCTAAATTCTCATTCAATTGAGAAATCCTAGTCTGATCAGCTCAGGCTGTCCTAGCCCCCCACCAAGATACCCATATAACAGGTTCCCTTAAACTCATTCCTTGCAGAGGGCCAAGCAATTTGCTAGGACCCTGCCCATTGAGAAGGCATTCTCTCAGTGCAAGACTCCGTTTCCTTAATAGGTCTTTGCTACTATAGAAGTCAATCTTTTAGCAAACTGGTTTCTAACCAACAACAAACTTTCATTTTGCAATTAGTAATTCAGGAATAAGTGAATTCTTTCACTTTAAACCAGTGGTTGACCTAAAGGAGGATTTTTAACAACTCTCTCATTACCATTAACCTCTTCACCACCAGGAATTGAGGGGATACAAACCTCATTATTTTGGTTCCTTGACTGGGAATCAAAGGGAGCCAAACCTCATCAATGGTACCGTCTGGTGCAAAAAAGGGTTGAATCAATCTAATTGTAAACACTGAAAAGAAGCTAGCCAGTGTTTTGGAGGGGTTCTTAACCTTTTTACATAATTTACTCCTTTGTAAAACCTATAGATCCTTTCTCAAAATAATACTTTTTTAAACAAAACAAATCATTATTCATTGAAGATAATGTAAAATTTCAAGTAGAAGTCAGTGAAAACAAAGATTTTTTTTTGTTTGTTTGAGTCCATTGACCTTCCTAAAAATCTGTCCATGGAGCCTAGGTTGAGAACTTCTAGTTTAAAGAGTTAATAAACTCTGTATATAATGTTCAAGCTACTGATCAGCAAGGAAGGAGAAAAATTCTTTCTGAGGGGAAAAAAGGAACACTGTAAAAACTTGAACCAGCTGGAAATGAACCATGATTTGAACAATAATAACCCCCCCCCCCCAGCTCAAATGTGAGGTTTTAACACTAGCAAACACTAAAAGCTTCCTGCTTTTCTCTCTTGCCTTCTGTTTTTCATCCGAAAGAGATATTTGAACTCCCAGTGCTCAGATAGCTGATTAGGAATACAAGAAAAGACAGGCCTCCAGAGGGCTTGGCTCCAAGAAAAACCAGGGTGAATTAAGTCTATTCAAGCCTGAAGATAGAGGCAGGATTAGATTAAGCAGTGTTTGATAACAGTTGAAGTTTTGTGAGAAAGGTACCAAGTATACCTCCATGGGAGAGTACAGTGTAATGCAAAGAATGTCAGAGTAAGGGCCAGGACACTGAGTTTGAGTTTTTAATTTGTCACTAAATTCCTATGACCGTAATTATGTCACTTAATCATTCTAAGCCTCATTTTCTCATCTAGAAAATGGTGGTGGCGATGATGAAGAAGATGATGATAGTAAATGTCTTACCTACTTTAAAGAATATAAGAATTAGTTGTAAGAGCCAAAGGCAGATACATAAAAGAATTTTGTAAAATAGAGTTCTATTCATAAAATATTATCATAAAATCTTATCTAACTTGAATATACTATTTAAATAAAACATTTATTATAAATCCATCTCATATTATTTAGCTCTTCCGATATGGTTCTATAGGAGAGAAAAAGCAAAATCAAAGGTAAAACATGTTAAACATTTCTTAGATACTTATAAGGATTACTTTAAGAAAAAAAATTTAAGAACTCTTAAAACAGCTTTGGAAATTGATGGATTCCTTCTAGGAGAGGGGATTCCTGTTCAGATATGATTTAGATTAGATGGTCTCTGAGGACCCTTCCAATCACAATTCAATTATAATTCAATTATGATTAGAAGGGACCTCAGAGGCCAATTAGTCAAAATCATATATTTTTAAAAGAATGTTATCATATGGAAGAAATTGGGCCTATATGCAAGGATAAGGGATAATTGGCAATAGTTGATAGTTATACTCCTCCCCCCCACATCTCTTTTATATGTTGTTTCTCCCTGATTAGAATATAAGCTACTTGAAGTTAGGAGCTGTCATTCTCTTTTTATTTGTATTCTCGGTGTTTGTCCAATGAGGCGGTCATTGACTTCAGTATTTCTAGTGCTTTCTGAAGGTTCATCAAAATTTCAGGGCCAAGTACATGATTAGGCTAAGTTGAGAGAAGGAGTGTTAGTTGACAATTATAATTTTGAGTTTTATAATCCTGGAATGTCTCAATCTTTCTTTACCAAAGTTTTCTCCTCTAAAAAATGAGGTAGTTGGACCTGATGGTTCCTAAAATCCTTTCAAGTTCTAACTCTCTGATACTTGGATCTCATGATATCCAATCATCTAATGTTACTACCCTACCTCTTCCTAGACACCAGGATCATGATAAAGTAAGCTTGTTCTTTTCTCTGAGAAAGAAAGAGTTTAGCTGAGAGCAGGGCCTTCCTTTCCGCCCTCTAGCTTTGGGGACTGCAGAATTCTGCTCTGCCCCAGTTCAGTGAAGTAAGTATGGGCTTTAATTTTTCTGCCAAAGCTCTGCTTATTCAAGTATAAACTGCTCTGCTCAGAGACAAGGAAGAATACGTTATGGAATCTTTTTTTTTCTCTAGATGGTTTGTATTCACTAAATAAAGATTTGTTTTAGAGATATTTTTCCAGAAAATCTTCCACACACCTGAACTGCTCAGACCATATCACTCTCTACTTATAAATATAGACTTCCCATTCCAACCAAACTTATCTTTATCTGACCCCTTACTTATCTTTACCATCCCATTACCATGCATTCACATAGGCTCTACCTCAAATTTGGAATATACTGCATCATCACCTGGGACCTGCTGAAATCCTCTTCCATCAAGACCTAGCCTTTCATTGAAAGTTATCTCTGTCTCTCTCTCATTCTCTCTCCATCCTTCCTTCTCCCTCCTTCCCTCCTTCTCCCTCTTCTCCTTATTCTCCCTTCTCACCCCCTTTCTCTTTCTCTCATTTTCTCTCTCCCCTCTCCCTCTCTGTGTGCCTGTTTATCTGTCTCTCTGTCTGCCTTTCTGTCTCTGTGTCTCTTTCTGTTTCTGTCTCTGTGTGTGTCTCTTCCACTCTCAATTTCCTGCTCTTTTTGTCTCTGTATGGCTCTCTCTCTCTCTCCTACTATCTGTCTCTGTCTATGTTTCTCTCTTTGTGCCTCTCTGGCTCTCTCTCTTCCCTCAATCTTCCTAGGGTACTTAATGTTCATCTCTTATTTGTGCCTAATTCTACCTCATATTAGATGAATCAGATCTTTCTAGATTCATATCTAGATATGAATCATATCGCATCTACCTCTGCTTGAGGGTAGGGACAGTATCAATTTTCTACATTGTATCCTAGGCATTCAAGGCATCTATGTATCACTCAAAAAAAGCATACAGTCTTGCTCATAAATGTTTTATAAACATGTATTAAGTTCAATCAACCAATCAGAAAACTGAGCAAAATCATGAAATTCAGACAGGAGGGCTCATAGCTATCTAATATTAATTTTATCTTTATAATATTAATTTTAATGACATGATTCTTTAAGATAAGCACTTATACAAATCTCATTTTATTCTCACATCTATCTTGTGGTTAGATGCTATTATTTTTCCCATTTTATAGATAAAGAAGCTGAGGCAGGCAGGGATTTTTAAATGACTTTTAACCACTCACATTATAGAGTCTGAGATCAAATTTGAACTCAGATCTTCTTGACTTCACATATTGAGCTATGAAAAAAGTTGCTAAGAAATGCTGTTGTTATCCCAGTTCTGTGAAGGAAGTATGAGCTTTTATTTCCCCAAGAAATGAAAAAACAAATCCATTACCTATGTAAAAAAAAAGCAAACAAACAAAAGCTCAGAATTTGCGAGTGCATGCCTAGTAAGTAAAAGAGCCAAAACTTTTTTGGGCAGCATACTACAGCAAAAAAGGTGATGAATTTGTAGTCAGAGTCCCTGGATTGGAATCCTAGCTTTGATATTTATTTACTGGACCTTTGCACAGTTTTATGTAAGAAGTCTGGAACAGTCAATCAACATTTATTAAGTACCTACTATGTGCCAGGTATTATATTAAACACACACACAAAAAAGAAGCAAAAGACACTCCTTATATATTCCATATATCTATATATATAGATATATGGATTATATAATCTAATAGGGGAATAGTTGAAAACAAATGTACAAATAAGCTATGTACAGTATGAAATAGGAAGTAACTTACAGTTCTAATACTGTGTAAAATATTTGGAAAAATAGGGAAAGGAATTCTCCCAAATTCCTTTTCCTTTCGTAAAATGAATTAGGTATTAGCAGATACCTAAATCAGGTAGGGTTAAAACAGAAAAAGAAAATTATAGATATGATATAAATAAATATGATAATATTTATGATATGATAATAAATATGATAAAGGAAGATATGTAAATGCTAATAATGCATCAAATTCAGGGTTTTTATTAGAGAAAAATTTGTTTAGAAAGGAGAATCAAGAGGTGAAATCTAATTACATATTGCAGTTTCTACATTGGAAAAAAATAATTTATAAGAAGTTAAGAGCTTTATAAATTAAAGTATGAGGGAGGAAATTTTAATTATACTACAAATGATTATTATATGGTTTTCTTCTCTATTACATTAAAAAATCAAATACTCAGTGAAATTACAATGTCTTTTTCTTTCAAGAACTTTTTATACAACTGTTCAAAAACATTTCTCTGGCATAAATAAAAACAATATAATTCTTGTTTAAAAAAAGAAAACTAAAAAGTTATTACAAAAATAAAACAAAGATTATGTGGTTCTTACACCATAATAGTGAGGTATTGGAAAACTGGAAAAGTAAGAGGAGGCAAGGTTATAAAGAGCTTTGAAAATCAAATAGATTTTCTATGCAAACTGGAGATGAGAAGAAGCTGCAGAATATACTAAGTATGTACTTGGGGGTATGTGTGACATGGTCAAACCTGCATTTTAGGAAAATCTCTTTGATGACTGAATAGAGGATGTACTGAAGTGAGGAGAGAGTTAAGGCAGGCAGAATCACTAACAGGCCATAGACCAGGAATAAGGGCCTGCAGCAGGAGATGAGGGGTCATATTGAAATATGTTACAAAATTGAAATTGATAGACCTTGGCAAAGATTGGATATGGAGGGCGAGATGAGGGGTGAGGATCACACTTAGTTTATGAGCCTAGGAGACTAGGAAGATGGTCTTGTCCTTGAAAGTAATAGGTAAGGTGAGAGAGGTTCTCAATGTTCTCATCTGTAAAATGAGGGAATTGTACTTAAGTAACAACCCCCTCCCAGTTCTAAATTCATGGAATTGAAGGACTCTCTGTCTTTAAATCCAGCGCTCTTTGTACTTTGCCTCTCCATTTAACTACCTTTTTCCTTTTCTTTTAGCTTCTAATCTTACTTAGTTGGTTCAGAAAAATGGACTTTTCTGCTGTATCTCACTCTTTACTTCTTTTTAAAAAATTTACTTGAGAACTAAAAATCAACCCTAATCATGTCTGATCTCCCACACTTGGAATATATTTAATTTTTGCCATTAAATAACATTTTCTCAAAGAAACCAAACATGACCAGGGGTAGATTTCACTTCTATCCCATAAAATGAAGTACTGAAATGAACACAAAGATGAACCTACTTATTCAAATGCTGGAAAAACTGGAGCAAGTATCTGGAATTTCTGACAACATATATCAAAGGAATGCATTTTTATACATTTTGGAAAATATTTAAAACAAGTGATGATTGCCTCACTAAGAAGGAAACACAGACAAACACAACCGTAGAGAATCAGCTTTTAGAAGACAAACATAAAACAACATTTTATGTTTTAGTTAATGTTTCATTAACCTTAAGAACCAATGTTAAAATTTTTGTTTAAATATTTCAACATTCTTCCTTCTAATCTACTTAACTTTTTATGAGTATTCAGCATTAATATTACTTTAGTGCTAACGTGTGTGTGTGTCTGTGTCTATGTCTGTATCAATGTATGGATGTATACTTATATTTAGGGATAGTAGGGAGAGAATTTGAAGTGAAATTAAATTTAACAAAGAACAAGTTCATTTAACCTCTAATGTTATAAATTTCATGAAAGCTCTCATCTACCTCTTCATCCTTTTCTAAATAAAGAAGAAAACATAATATAGCGCCAAATGTAATGGAGCTGGAGTTAGGTGATATGTGGGTTTAGCTACTATCTCTGATATTTTTTGTGTGACTCTGGACAATCTCCTTTTTCTGTTCCTGGTTTTTGGACTTCACAATTATACTTTTGCTGCTGTCTCTTCCCTCAGCATCCTAGAGCATCTAACCAACCTGTGGCTTTCTCAACCTCTACAAATTTCACTCTTTTCTTCTACTGATGTGGAAGAAGACTTCCATTTTGCAGAGGATCCAAAAACAGTTATTATTCCCACATTCCATTTCCTTCTTGACTTAAAGACTTCAAAACCTACTCTTGATCCTTCCCCCATTTAGACTTCCTTTCTAGTATAGTCTTCTTTCATTAGAATATAAGTATCTTGAGGGCAGGGACCATCATTTTATCTGTTTTTGTATCCCTAGTACTTAACATAGTGCTTGGCAAATATTAAGTGCCTACTAAATGCTTCCCCCCCCTTCCTTCCTTCCTTCCTTCCTTCCTTCCTTCCTTCCTTCCTTCCTTCCTTCCTTCCTTTCCTCCTTCTTCCCTCCTTCCTTCCTTCCTTTCCCTTGGTTTACTCATCTATAAAATGAAGACAGTAACATCTGTTACACCTTAATTACAAACTCATTCTGAGTATCAAATGCAAAGTGCTTTTTGAAACTTAAATCACTAGTTAAATATTTGCTCTCATTATTCTAAAAATTAAATTCAATTTGTTAAACAGTCAAGATTAAACAAAAACTATTGTTAAACTATTCTTGTTTAATTATAAGGATTGCAACAGTATTATTTTCCATTAGTTTTTTTTCTCACAAATACATAACATTCAGGCTAAATTATAGAGTAGTCTTTAATAATCTATTATATATATATATATATATATATATATATATATATATATTCATTACTTATAACTTTGTTTTCACCTACACAAAATTTTAACTCAAATGCCTCATTTTTGTATACAAGAAACCTAATTTCTTGAAGACTGTTGATAGAACACAGGCTTACCCTGCTGAAAAGACTGAATACAATACAGTCATGACAATCACCTGTATGTATGAATGGATGTTATTTCCTTGATCAGGTTACCTAAATTTAGAAAGATTTACAAGTAGGTCTTGAATTTTTAAGCAATAACATCTCTTTTTTTTTTTTTTTTTTTTTTAAGACTACTAATTTCATTTTCCTCCCTCCTTTTTCTAATCAGATTTACCAAAGGCTTATCTATTTTATTGGCTTTTTCATAGAACCAACTCTTAGTTTTATTAATTAGTTCAATAGTTTTTTACTTTCAATATTTTTAATTTCTCCTTTTAATTTTAGAATTTCCAATTTAGTATTTGATTGGGGTTTTAATTTGGTCTTTTTAGTTTTTTAGTTGCAAGCCCAATTCATTAATCTTTTCTTTCTCTGTTTTATTCAAGTAAGCCTCTAAGGATATAAAATTCCTCTTATTACCGCTTTGGCTGCATCCCACAAATTTTGGTATGATGTCTCATCATTGTCATTATCTTGAGTGAAATTATTAATTGTATCTATAATTTGCTGCTTCACCCAATCATTCTTTAAGATGAGATTGTTTAGTTTCCAATTACTTTTTGGTCTATTTCCCCTAACTTTTTGTTGAATGTAGTTTTATTGCATCATGATCTGAAAAGAAAGCATTTACTATTTCTGCTTTCTTGCATTTAATTTTGAGGTCTTTATGTCCTAATATATGGTCAATTTTTGAATAGGTTCCATGAACTGCTGAGAAGAAAGTATATTCTCTTCTATCTCCATTCAATTTTCTCCAAAGATCCAACATACCTAATTTTTCTAATATTATATTTACTTCTTTAATTTCTTTCTTATTTGTTTTGTGGTTTGATTTGTCTAATTCTGAGAGTGCAAGGTTGAGATCTCCTACTATTACAGTTTTGTTGTCTATTTCTTCTTGCAACTCTCTTAACTTCTCCTTTAGGAAGTTGAGTGCCATACCACTTGGTGCATATATGTTTAATATTGATATTGCTTCGTTGTTTAAAGCAATAACATCTCATAAAAACTATCAAGGCATAGAGGGGCTGTTATCTGTGTCAAAGGAAAAAATGCACTCATGCCATTATAGATTCTTGAAATCTTCAAGTATTCTTTGAGAAAACTTGATTGATAAATGAACTTTAGGAATTTAGCTCAGTTGGTAACTGGGAATTTCTATACTCAGAATATGCTTAGCTTCTTTGCCATAATTCTAAATTAACTTCTTGCAAATTCAAACCTATGAAGTGATATCTAATACCATTCCCACAAATGCCACAGCAAGCCATAGAAACATGTAGAAGGGAAGACAAATGTGGACTTCCTGAAGACCAGGTTGTATTAAATGACTACTAGGTGTAGGAGTAAAGGAAATACACTTTTATGGCATCAAAAACGTAGGCACAGTCCTATTAAGCTATATTTAAAGTATGGAAGAGAATATACTATTTTTTCTTTCATCATCCTGATAAGATCCTTCAATCGAGAAAGATCAGTTTGATAAGTAAGACAAGGCAAATGGAGTATTGTCTCAAATTTAAATTAAATTAATTTAGAAGTTACTGGTAGCACTTATACTCCTTGAGAAGTTATTAACAGCTGGACTTAGCATCTAATAAACAAAAATAATTAAAATGAGTAATTTTCAAGTAAACCCTTCCTAAGAGTCCCTCCCTTTCTATCTCATATCTTATTCTCCACCCAACACTCCCTCAAGTAGTGACATTCTCCTTATAAGTGATTTACAAACATTTAATAAATTTCTATTATGTGCTAGACATGCTTCTAGGCAAGACTATTTTACTTTGTACCACTCTTTAGTCTCAGCAGTCAAATGAACAAGATTAAATATAAATAAAAAGAGACTAGCATCTTCTCTCAAATTCTATTTGATGAAAGAATAAGACCTGTTCACAGATTATTTAATGAATAAAATACACAATACAAAGTAATTGGAGAGCATAAATAACTAAAGGAATTTGCAAAAGACTCTTAAAGGAGCAAACATTTGATATGAGCCATAAAGAGAGTTACATAGGCCCAAGACAAGCAATCAGTGGAGTATTTCAGACATGCAAATGCATGTAATGCAAAAGCATAGACATTTCCATGGAATGTTGTCTATAGTGAACAGGAGGGCCACCGACTTGACTAGAATGTAGAGAATTCAAGAAGTGATGTTTAACAGTTTTAAAAGATGGGCTACAGAATATGATGAAGAGATTTAAATGACAGAAAAGTTGCATTTTATCCTACAGGTGAAGAGAAGACACTGTAGTTCACAAATTAAAGGAGTGGCATAGACCTATGCTTTAGGAATATCAATTTGGCAGCTGTGTGGAAGATAGACTTGAGGCAGGAGATATGGAGGCCAATTATATTAGTTCCATCAAGGGATGGTCAGAGTCTGAACTAGGGGGTTGTGATATAATGTACAGAGAAGTGTACATATGTGAGAGATGTTATAATGTTCATTGGCTGTAGTCTAAGCGAGTTCTTCCCCATCTGTCTCAATCTTGCTTCTTCCATTAATGGCCTCATGGTGTCCTAGTATCTCAATTTCCATAGAGTTTTGTGTCTTTGAATGCAAGATCTTTAAATTCTTAAATTCTTCCTTAAATTCTCTCCTTAACATCCTGTCAATTATCCCCTCTTAAATGAATTCATCCTCATCCCCTCATCCAGGAAAAAAAAAACAAACAAACATTAAACTTGAGAACACATTTTGTTCTGCTTGTCCCAGGCACAAAAATTCTTAGTTATGGATCTGAAAAAAAAGTTGATAGTTATGTAGTTGAGGTGAAAATTTAAAACTGAAGAAAGGGATGACTTCCAATTCACTCCCATTCCCAAAGATCCTGCTGCTAGGTCATGATTAATCACTCAATTGAGTAATAGGTGTTAACATTTAAGACCCTACTATATAACAGGACCTATGCTAAGTGGTAGGGATTTTTCAAAGAAAAATGAACTAAACATTTTGAAGAGACATGTGTTCTATGGAAGGAAGCAATTTGTACTTAAATAAATAAATATATGAAAAATATAGGAAATAAATGCAAAATAATTTGGGGGGAGAGAACAGCAGCTAGAGAATCTCATTTAGAGAGTATACTTGAACTTAGCTTTGAAAGAATCTGGAAATGTTAAGAGAAGGTGAGAAGGGAATGCATTTTATGCATAGGGAGAAGTCTGTCCAAAACAGATTTCTTATATAGTCCTGTGCCCTTGTGAAGTCTCACATTGAAGGAAAGGTTACTGAAGTTAAATTTCATTGCCTTACATTATGAAAAGCAGGCAGAATTTTGTTTGAGCTGTAAGTCATATGCCAAAATAACACCCTAAAACAAAAGAACCATAAAAAGACGAATTAGTCACTACATTAAAGAAAAGGGAAAAAAAACCACCCACACATTTTGAAAATCTCTCTTTTATTGTGAAGAACAATTCCTATTTTGAAGCAAATTTTCAAATTTAACAGTATTCTATCACTTTCAAGAGAATGTTTAACAGTGTGAGCGAAAACTCTTCCATCACGCATGTTCTAATGATAAACACTGCTTTTGGAGTTTTTAGGTTAAAGGGAAGAAGCACAATTTATCCAAATATGAAAAACATGCCATGTTTTATGCTCATAAATAGAAACCAATGCTGGGTTGAGAAGGAGAACCTGGAATATTGCCCAAAGAAAATGTAATATATATTTCTTACCTTTCTGAAAATTCTTTTCTTCCAGATTTCTCTTCATTCCTAAGAACAATTTTTGTTCATGTTGAAGCAATTCAATAACAGGCTTAATCCTTACATATATAATTCATTTCAAAGAATTTGAAAGGCATCCAGAGACTTTTCATATTTAAGACAATTTAAAAAATGTCAACTAAGTAATTATCTTATAGAAGAAAATGTACTAGTAACATTACTAGGTCTGAGGACTTTTATTTTGTAAAGAATGATTATATTTGTTGAGATAAGACATCTGCCAAGCACTCAAAAAATCTGTTGATATAGAAGATCAGAAATACAGAGGTAGAATGTAAATTAGGGATCATCTAGTTCAATTCTTTTTGTTTTTACAGATGAGGAAACTGAGGACCAGAGAGTTTATATGGCATGGCCAATGTCACACTTAGTAAATGGTGAACAGAATTTGAACCCTATTCCTTTGATTACAAATTCATCATTCTTCCCATTCCATTGTATTGCTTTAAGGATTCCCCAACCTAGGAATAGCCCAACAGGGGCTATTAAGTAACCATTTTGCTTTGAAGGCTTGGTGAGGTCTCATCCTGAAACCCTTGAAATCATAGACACATCAAGAAAAAGGAATACTTTTGAAATGGGAAACAAAAGCAGGCTGGCTGCAAAAAAGACAGAAGGAAAGGACAAACATAAGACAACTGGTTGTGTGGCTTATTGAAAGAAAAAGCAACAGTGAAAGAATAATATTTTCCCCAAAGTAAGTGTGTATGTCATCAAAAATCAGAAATTAGATAAACTATTAATGGGCCATTTTTCTGGCTAATTTAGCATAGTAAGAAGTAGATTTTTAAAAAGTTTAAATTAGCATAAGGTATATATTAAAATGTAAAATTTGCAAAAATTATGAAATTAAAGAAAAAAAAAGCAGCAACCAATAGTGGAAAATCATGTCAAACCAAACAGTTGATCCTCAAAAACAAGAAGAACGCAATGGCCTCTTAGGTCTTTTAGTTGCTCCAATTTTTATGATTTATTAATTGATACATTAAAACTTAAAATAAAATTCTTGTAGGCACTTGGGTATAATATCCTGAAACAAACTATATATAGGATTAGGTGGAATATACAGATGTGAAAGACTATTCAAATTAACTTCCTTCTTCTTCTTTTTTTTCCCCTTGAGGCAATTGGACTTAAGTGACTTTCCCAGATTCACACAGCTAGGAAGTATTAAGTGTTTGAGGCCAGATTTAAACTCAGGTCCTCCTGACTACAGAGCCAGCACTCTATCTACTGCACCATCTAGCTGCCCCATCACTTCCTTCTTCTATCCCCAAACCACTTTTTTTTTTCCTTTTTATCAATGAATGCCATCTTCCTTTCTTCTTTGGTTTCTGTCTACAGTTGTAGATTCATGTTTGGAAATATTGCTTCTTTTCCCTAGGACAGTCATGCAGCCAAGGTAACTTCTTATCTCACATGACCTAGAGCACATCATGAGTGCAAGTGGATACTTAAACCTTTGCCATGGAAAAAGATGCAGTGGTGATAATTATGAGCCTAGATTTCTAAGTTTCACTCTTCAATAGAAGAATTACATATCCCAATCTCCTCAAAAAGAGATGATTAAAAAGTAACTGGGGTAGCTGCCACCCAATTCCTCCAATATCTCATCCAATCTAGAAAATATTGACATCAATCTAGAAACGCATAAACTTAGATAAAGAACAAGGTAAGTTTAATCTAGCAAGTAAAAAAAGAAGGAGGAGGAGTATGCTGTACATAGGTCCTGGACTATGTAGGTCAACCCTAATTCTGGTAAACTGCAAATTCAGACATGAAATAGACAATGTAATTAACTTGAGTCATACATTGAATTTCTTCTTTAAGCTGTAGATTAAGCAAAATAGCTCATATTACCTGAATCTATTAAATCAAGTTAGAGAGTTTGAAACAGAATACTAAATTAGTTTTAAAATGATAATCAAAGCACCCCAAACATCTGTTAAACTACTAACCCTCAAGATATTATTATCTTTATCTCCTTCCCTGCCTCTCTAAATTTCTTAAAAGAGCTGTCTAGACTTGCTGCCTCGACTTCCACTCCATTACTTTTGCCCCTACCACTTTACAGATACTCTTTTCCAGAAGGTTATTAGTTCTCCTAATCAATAAATCCAAAGGCTTTTACTAGTTTCACATTCTTCTTGATTTCCCCCAATTTCTGATAGTATTAATTTCACTTTAAATTTTCTCCTTCAGTCTCCATGATGCTCCACTATTTCTTCTTTTACTAATTCACTTGCATGACATAGCATCACCTCCCTGATGTCATGATCAGCTTTGAGAATGAAGAACAAATAACAATCTTCAATATCATTTTTTTTTTGTTATTGTGGCCATCTCATCTTCCTCCTGCTCCAAAAGTATGAAATATATGGTTTCCTTCAGTTCACTCCACAATCCTCTTCTTTTCTTTCTTTATGTTCTCTCATATAACATTACCACCTACATTTTATTTCATTTTCACCCATCTCTATCCTAATACCTTGAAATCTTTACTTCCAGCACCAACATCTCTTCCAAACTCTAATCCACATTTATAAGTTCTTGGTACACATCTTTACTTGGATGTACTGTTGGCAGTTGAAACTCAAAACCGAAACTCATTATCTTTTCCATTCTACCATCCTCAAACAATCTTTCTTCCACTGACTAGCCTTTTACTTTTTATTTCATTCTTCTGGTTATCCAATCTGAATCCTCAGAAACATGTTTAACTCACAACTTAGTTCTTAATAGCTAACATTTGAATAACCATTTAAGGCATGCAAAACATTATACACAAAAGATCTTGTTTAATCCTTCTAATAATTCTGTGAATTAAGTGCTATTAATATTCTCATTTTATAGATAAGGAAACCAAGGCTAAATTAAGTGACTTGTCCCAGAGTCAAGTCATTCAGCTTGTGACAGAAGCAATATTTGAACTTCAGTCTCATTCCTTACATCTGATGAATCACCATGTTCTGCTGATTATACCTATACAATATACCTTTCCATTCTCACTGCTAAAATCTTAACTCAGAACCTTACTACTTTTTGTCTGGAAGCAAGATTCCAGGCTATCTTCCTTCCAATTTACCTTATATATCACTTCCAGCATCAGATATTTTCATCAATATCTATGATCATATTATTCCTCTGATCAAAAAGTTTCACTGCTTATTAGCTATTCCTTATTTGCAAGTCCAAAATTATGAGGTCTTATATTCAAGGCCCTTTCATATTATAGCCCCAATTTACCTTTCAAACCTTATCCTCCAATACTTCTACATACCTATATTAGATTTTAGACAAATTGGATCACTTTGTTAAATTATGCACCTGTGTACATTTTCTCCTCCAAGCCTGTGCTTGTACTTTTCTCTCTAATTGAAATATGTTCATTCCCTATTTCCTGCTATTAAAATCCTATGTATAATTCAGGTCCTGGATCAAATACTGTTTCCTTCATGAATGAATGAAGGGTTCATTCTGCCAGCTGTGAACTCTCCATTTCTCTGTACATTCCTCCTCCCCCCAGTGCTTTCTTTAAAATTCCCTTATAAGTATTTACCACATTCTTAGAATTTAAGATTTCTACTTTAGATCCTTTCTCTTTTACATTAGTAGTTATACTTTGTTTTCCTTAATGTTAGGCTATGCTTCATTAAACAGTATCAATTTTCCTATCATTATTTAGTTGTTCAGTGGAGTTTGACTCTGTGACACAAAAGACTAGTCCATAGGATTTACTTGGAAAAAATACTGGAGTGACTTGCCATTTCCTTCTCTAATATATCCCCATTTTACAGATGAGAAATTCAAGCAATTCAATTTGACTTGTTCAGGATCACACATCAATAAGTGTCTGAAGCCAGGTTTGAATTCAGATCTTTCTGATTCTAGGCCCAGTGCTCTCTATACACTGTGACGGTATACCACCTAATTGATATATGTGTGTGTATGTGTATGTATGTAAATATATATAAAACATATAAATACACACTCAAATATGTAATTATATATGGATCAAGAAATGATCCATCTTCTGTGATATACTATGTCATCATCATATTACCTTTCTGGAATTGTAGCATGTTTGCTATTTTCATTGTGTATCATTATTTATGAATATGGCTCTTTATTAAACAAGCTTCCTGACTCACTTATTCAAAATAATTGACATCAAGTTTTTCTGTAGTCCCAGGGTGAACAAAATAGGGTCTATGGGGCCAAATCCAGTCTGTTTTTGTATGATCTGGGAGATAAAAATGTTTTTTACATCTGTAAATTAGTTCATATTTGTTAAAATGATTATTAGGCCATGAGCCATATAAAACAAACAAACAAACAACAAAACAAAACAAAACAAAATAGGCTGCAGTTCATTGACCCTGTTACAGTTCATTTCTCCCAGTCTTTTGCAACTATGTGGCCTCTTCATGAGTTGAGCTTTTGGGTGTCTTTTTGGAATTTGTTCTGATTTTCATGAGATGCTTTCCCCATTTCAGCTTGCCAGAAACACAATGTTGTAGTATCATGACCTCATTTAGCCTTCACAGAAATATTTTCCCCCCTGTATAATAGAGATTTACTAAATAAAGGCTTATAATGTTATTGTTCTTATTAATGATGTATTTAGTCTTTTTTTTTAAAACATTGATATAGAGTATTTGAGTTCTAAAATATAGTTGTTGGTAATTCATTCTTGACATTTTAGCTACTAAGCTATTTCTTCTTCTAAGAGATTTACTCTGATCTACCCATCGGAGTCTAAACTATTCATAATCATATCTTTCATAACATTTTTTGTCCCTCATGTGTAATATTCAAATTTGTATTATAACAGTAAAAGCAGCTAATATTTATGCAGTGTTTTAAGGTTTGAAAAGCACATATGTACTTCTTTTCATTTCTTCTCCTAGATTGTAAACTCCTAGAGAACAGGATCTGTGAGCTATTCATCTTTCCTTTTCCTAGCTTAATTAGTGTTTATGTTTAGTTGAATTGGCAAAATGTTTTTTCCTAAGTGTTAACACTGATGATAATTATTAAATCTAAGAGTATATGGGCAAAAATGTTAATTAGCAAGAGAAACTGAGATTAACCTGGACACTAAAGGATCATAAATTTAGAACAGGAAAAGGACCTTAAAAATTCTTATCTTCAATGCTTTCATTTTGTAGATGGGTAGCTTTGAGGCCAAGAGAAATTAAGTGATTTGCGCAGTCATACAAGTAGTAAATTAATAACAAAAATCCTTTGGAGTCTAAATGACCTTTGGAGTCAAAGAATTTTTGACTTCAAATCCTGCAGTCTTTCCATGGTCCCACACTACCTCTCTCAAAAATTTATATTCTAAGCAAGTGATCTATTTGATAGCTCAATAAAGATATCTTGAGTATCTTTTGGCATGGTAGTAGACAGTGTGACACCTTGTTAATATTATTTCAAATTTAAACTAAGTTTAAAGTTTACAGAGAAACAAACACATGTCTAACACTCTCTAGAGGAATATATAGCATATATTAGAAGTAACCTCTTGAATAGTTCTATTAGCCTAAATGATAAGACTTAGCATTTGTTAAAATTATGGAAAAAGTCTGAGCTATGATTAAAATACAGATATTCACTGGGTTAATTTCCTCTTGTCCTCAGTGTTTTAGAAATCATTATTTATATGTTGGCCCAACTGATTTGGTGTTAGGGAGATAATTAAAAAGCTATCTGAGAAATCAGTTGTTTATTTATTTACCTAAAAAATATTTGGCAGGTATCTTTTCCCCATGTAGTCTCACTGAACGACTTCAGTTTACATCAAATTTCAACAGAAAAAAATAGAATCATCATAGAATCATAGATTTTTTTAGAGTACAAATATTTTAGACTAACAACTTTTTAAACTGTCCTTCATGAACCCATATGGGGTTTTGTAACTAAATGTGGGGGTCATGAAATTATAATTTATCAGTGAATGTTTGATTTATACTCCCGTTTTATATACTTATATACTCAAAGTCTCATAAAAAAGTTCTCAGGCAAACTAAAGAGGTCGGAAATGGAAAGAGTTTAAGAAGTTCTCTCTTAGAGAGTCAAACTCTCATTCATTTTGAAGGGAAGGAAACTGAGGTTCAGAGAGATGCAATTGAGCATAAATAACACAGTTGATTTTTTAATCCAAGTCCTCTGGTTAAAGCTCAATTTTGTTGAGATTATATTGTTTTTTACTTTATCTGAAACCACATCAGATATATGAAATTATAATTTTTGTATGAAATTGTTCTTTGCTTAGCCTTGTCAAAAGTCATCAGGGAAATATTCTAGATATAACTTAAATATTATAAAAGTCAAATCAAGATTAAGATATTTACTAGAAATAGTTTATAATAGTCTTGTTCATTCTGATTTATTACTATAAAATAGACATCTTTTATGAAATGTTGCTTTTATCTTATAAAGATGCTAACTCATTTTCTTTAAATGTAAGTATATTCAATAGATAAACATTTACTTATAGTTAAACAGCAGTCTCAAGACTTAAGTCTACAGACAACTCTCACTTTATGGAATGGAGTTATTCTTGGAAAGTTGGTTTTAAGTCAAATTTCTGTAAAGGAAATCCTAATGTCTCATGATCTATTTGCCAACATAACAGTACACCAGGAATTTAGCACATCATGATACACCAGTGAATTATACGCTTTACTTCACAGTCCAGATTCCTATTCAAATAATATAAACACTTTGTGGTACTATCTGGACTCTGGGTCCTATCTTTTCCAGTTGGGCAGTTTATTGAGTCCACAGTCTATGCGATTAAAAAAAAACACTTAAAATTCTGTTCTAGAGGGGAAAAATATACCTTTCATCTTATAGATCAGATAGAGTGAGATGCTGAGTTAGATAATAATAGACTTAGGTGAACTCAAAAAATAGATATGTCAACTTGGAAGGGAGTGAAAAGGGAAATAGTGGTTCCAGTTTTATTTTCCAGTAATCTGTACTTGACTTTGAGTTGTTTAATGATTTTATCAGTGACTTGGATGAAAGCACAGATGACATGCTCATCAAATCATAGCTAACACACAACAGGGAGAGGAATAACCACTACATTTGCTGACCAAGTCAGGATTAAAAAAAAAAAAAAAAAAAACTATGACTACTAGAACATTAAGCCAAATCTAATGATTATAAAATTCAATAGGTACAAATGTTAAGTCTTCTATAAGGAGTTAAAAAATCAACTTCCTAAATACCATAAGGACAATATAACAGTTTCTCTGCAAAAGTTCCTGGATCATAACTTTAGAACCAGAAGGATAATTAGAGTTCATACAGTTTACCATCCTATTTTACTGAAGAAAACTGATATCCTGGGAGTTTAACTGACTATGAAGTTTATATAAAAAGTAAGTGGCAAAGTCTGAATTTGAATGCAGAACCTCTTTTAGAATGTGCTGCATTCCCTAAAAATCTGGGAATTTTAGTAAAATGAAAGTTCAGTATGAGTGAATGGTGTGCTATGGTAGTCAGACAAGGTAACTAAAGACAAGGCTATTTTTAAGAGACAAATAGAATTTAATTCTAGGGAAGTGACAGGCCTGCTATACTTTGTCCTGGTCAGACTATTCTGGAATATTGTACTCATTTCTGGGACCATATTTCAAGGTGGGCATTGATGAATTAAGGATGGTCTAGAGGAAGTATCATAAATGCAGAACTAGAGGTCATCTAGTACAGCCCTATCATATTACAGATGAGGAAACAGACTATAGGAGTTTAAATCCTTGCCCAAGGTCACACAAGTCACACTAATAATATGGAGGTTTTGAAACTAGGCTCCTTAATTTTTTTCCCACTGTATTAAGCTACAGACAGTTTAGCAAAGGGCAGCAAGAACTTTCCCTATAAGGATTAACTGGAAGAATTTTATTTTATTTTATTTTTTTATTATTATTTTTTATAATAACTTTTTATTGACAGAACCCATGCCAGGGTTATTTTTTACAACATTATCCTTGCACTCACTTCTGTTCCGATTTTTCCCCTCTCTCCCTCCATCCCCTCCCCTAGATGGCCAGCAGTCCTATATATGTTAAGTATGTTGCAGTATATCCTAGAAACAATATATGTGTGCAGAACCAAACAGTTCTCTTGTTGCACAAGGAGAATTGGATTCAGAAGGCAGAAATAACCCAGGAAGAAAAACAAAAATGCAAACAGTTTACATTCATTTCCCAGTGTTCTTTCTTTGGGTGTAGCTGCTTCTGTCCATCATTGATCACTTGAAACTGAGTTAGATCTCTTTGTCAAAGAAATCCACTTAACTGGAACAATTTTAATTGTTTAGTAGGGAGAAGTGAAAATTTAGGGAATGACAGGGCAGTTGTCTTCAAATATCTGAATTCTCATACAGAAGGGCAATTATGTTAATCTTTTTTACCCCTGAAAGCATAACTAGGAAGAATGGATGGAAGTCACAAAGAGGAAAATTTAGGTTTGAAGCAAGGAAAAACTTCCTAAAAATAAGTGCTTTCAAAAAGTAAAATGACCTACCTACGAGTGGTGGATTCCTTGTCATTACATGTCTTTAGGTGGAGGCAAAATGACTATTTTTTTGGATATATTATAGATACAAATTTTGTTTATATATGGGTTAGGACATATGATCTCTGAAACCCTTTCCACTTCTGGGATTCTGATTCTAGAAGATGATGTTAGGGATTATAATTGAAGCAGAAATAGAGATAGCATTTACTATTTCATTGGTAGAGGGAGTTGAAGGTGAGTCAACCTTGTCTACAAATACACCTTCTCAGAAACTTTGGAGAACTGTCTACCTTAAGGAGAGGTCCAATAGCTTGCTCAGAGACACAGAGCCTACCTTGTTCATGGGCAGCTATCCACTTACTATGCTATTTGCCTCTTTAAACTGAAAGAATCATCTAAAAATAGGGCCTAAATAGAAAAGGGACAAATTTGGAGTGACTTTTCTATTTGTATTTCCAATGATACAGAAGAAAGTCACACCACTGTATTAAATGAGTCCACTTCAAATTGACATTACCTAATCTCAAAGGGGTATTTATGTGCAGATCTGACCATGTTTCCCTATTGAATAAACTCCAATGGTTCTTTATTACCTCAGATAAAATATGAACTCTTTTGTTTGCCATTTAAAACTAAGGCTGCAGTTATTATTCAGATCTCATTATATACACTACTCCTCTTCTTAAACTCTGTAGTCCAGCCAAATTGACTTCCTTCTGTTCCTCACACCCCACTCTGAGTCTTTGCTATTCACTAGGCATCTCCCATCCATATCAAGAATGAATTTCCTCCTCACCCCACCTCCACAAAACTAAGATTGTCTTCAAGACACAGCTCCAGTACTTCCTTCGACATTTAGGTTTTCCAGATCTGCCAACCTCTCCCTAAACACCTTGTATTTAACTACTTTGTATTAATTTTATACTTTTAATTCTGTATATGTACTTCTGTGTATATGTTGTCTCTTCCAATATGAGCTCTCTTAGATCATAGATTAAATTATCATTTTTTTGGTCCAGAATATGTACTTTCTTAAATGTTTGTTGATTGATTTATATTCTTACCATTTTTTCTCTAATGTTTGCTAAGCTTAGCTCATTCTTCTACCTTCTATAATTAAGAAAATACTTGCTCTCTCCTATCCAAGCATCTCATATTTATTCCCATTTTATGAAGTATTCCAACAATGTGCCTTGTGGTATATATTTATTGACCTAAACTTATAGCCAGAGACCATGAAGAGTTTTTTAGCTGAAAGAAGGGAAAGAAAAGGTTTAGTTTTGTTTTAAAGTCTAGCGGGGAAGAAATAAAAGAGAGAACAATGGAGTGGAAATAAATACTATCTAGTGCTGAATGACATGTTGCCATTGGGTAGGTTAATGCCAAAATAAATAGGTGAATTTAAGGAATAGAGAAATTGCCTGCAGTTAGGAATTACAGCATCACATATTCATAGACTCTTGAAGCTTCAAGAAGCCCCAGAGATTGTCTATTTTATTATATACTTGAACAGGAAGTCCTTGTAAAACATTCCCAACAAATTACCATTAAATCTTTTTGAAGGTCTCCAATGATGAGGAACTCTTTTCCTCTGAAAGCAGCTGATTTTACCTTTGGATACCTCTAATTATTAGAAAGGTTTTTTTCCTTCCTTTTAATGGGCTAAAATCAAGTTCTCTGCAACATTTTCTTGTTGCTCCTATTGCTGGTTTCTGAGGTAAAACAGATCAAATCTAAACTCTCTTTAACAAGATAACCTATCAATTATGTTAAGTTAATTATTTCTTTCTAATTCTCTTCTTCTCTAGCTATGCTTCCAAGTCTTGTCACCATTTAGATCACCGTACTCTGAACATGCATCCCATTGCCAATGTCTTGTTCAGAAAAATAATCAAATATGGTTTTGCCAGGACAGAATATAATCAAACTATTATCACACCTTCTTTTATAATGCAATCTTTGTATCATTGATTGATTATTGTTTATTAACAGCCATACCTCATTGTTGATACACAATAAGATTTCCATCCACTAAAATGATAATAGTTTATAAATACATTTATAGTCTTAGAGGTTGTAAAATGATTAAACTACATTTTATAATTTAAGCCTTTCAGACAAAGTCCTACCCTGTTATTATCTTATCCAGGTATGGAGATAAACCTGGGTTCTCAAATCTTCTTTTAGAAAAAAACAGTCTTTACTTAAGTTCTACAAAGCTAAAGAGGCTTTGAGAGTGGATCTGATGGTGGTGATATTGACTTCCCAAGGACCATCTTAGTTAAGTTCCAAGGAATTCATCACCAAGTTGGCCATCAGGTAATATATTTTTTTCAGTCACTACAACTCCAAAAAACATTTATTAAGTCATAGAAGATTTGCAATCTGTACTGATGAAATGAATTATTTGCACCAAAAAATTGTAAAATTTTGGAGCACAGATATTAGTAACAACACTCTAAGGTAAGTAATACAAGCGATATTGTCTTCATTTTGTAAATAAGGAAACTGAAACTCAGAGGCTAACAGACTTTCATTAGGTAACAGCTTGTAAGAGAGTAAAGACTTTAATGCAATCTTGTGTTTTTGGCAACTCTTTTTTAGTAGTATGGGACTGGAAATCAAGAAGGAGTCTGAATCAAGAAGGAGAACAAATTATGTCTTATGATTATAATGGAATACTAGTGTACCATAATTGATGATGAAATTCTTGGTTTAGAAAAACCTGGGAAGATCTCTATGAACTAATGCAAAGTGAAGAATAACCAGAAGAAGAATAGAAGCATTTTAAAGAAAAAAAACCTTTAAAAGATCTCTGATCTCTGATGAAGCAATGACTGACTTCAGAGAATTAATGATGAACTTTGCTAAGGCATATTCTAATAGACAGGGAATGGAGACATGCATTTCTGGATATAGACAATATAGAAATGCATTTTGTTTGAATATGCATATTTGTGCAAGAGTTTTTTTTATTTATTTTAAATCTGTGGAAGGAGGATGGAAGGAAAATGCATGTTAATTGAAAAACAAGATAAGAAAAGAAGTCTGTACGGATTTTGTGTCCTTGGTCACACACACACATATAAATATACAGATATGTCTATATGTATATACATACATGCTTCTAATCTCAAAGGGATCTTTATGTGCAGATCTGAAGATGTTGCTGTTATAATAAAGGTAAGTTATTATTTATAATAAAAATCTTAAATATTTATTAATTTCTGAATATCAAAAGTATTATTGATATTCGATATGATTATTATGGGAACACATGGAATTTATGAGAATCACTCATAGTGATTAAAGTTAAGTTTAGTTAACTCTCAAGTTAAGAAAGTTAAATCTCAAAGTGCTTAAAATAGAAAGCAAATGCTGTCAGCTGATAGATTTGTGACAAACTATAATCTTTTTTCTGTCTATATTTTTCTCAGAACTGTGAGAGCAACCTTTTTTCTTTTTTGTTCATATTCATAATAGCAGCATTTATATAATGATTTAAGTTTTGCAAAATGCTTTCCCATGTATTATGTCAATTGATACTCACAACAGCTCTGTTTGATAAGTACTATTATTATGTCCACAATGGAAGAAATGGGGGATTAGATGTTAAAAATGCTAAGAGCAATACAGTTAGTATCTGAGGCAGGATCCCATTTCACATCTTCTTGATTCTAAAACTAATAATAATGATGAATAACTTTAATGTAACTTTAAGTAAATACATAAACATTGAAAATAGAATTTACTCTTAAGAATTTAACAAACTTTAAGTTCAAAGTTTCATGGAAATTAGACCTAGAAGAAGTTTCAGAAGGGAATAAAGTTTCATGTTTAAAGTTTTAAAATCCTAAATAGGCTTCAAAAGGCATCTAATGAACCATTCTCAATCTAAAGATGAAGGAAATGAGAACCAGAGAATTGATGTGACTTGTAAGTATCAAAACATGGTTTCAAACCCAAAACTTCTGACTATAGGCCCAATGTTAACTCTATTCCATTTTAGAAAGAAAACTGCTCTTTATAGAACTCAACTTTATTACTAACTGAGCTAATCCCTTCAGCTAACTCATACAGATTATGAAAAAAATCACAATTATGTGGCATAAATTTGGATATATCTCTTAAATAGTTCTGAACAGTTGGAGGAAAAACACATTTGTATTTATTTGAAAGAATCCTTTGCAAATGAATGAAGTTAAAGGAGACATTTAGTCAATTAAACAGATGTAGTGATTCTATAGTATGCTCAGATGATTAATAATCATATAAAATATCTTGTTAAGAACTTTATATTCGGGCACATTTAAAACTATCAAAGCTTTTAAGGTATTTTTACCATTGAAGGCTGTAGAATATTTCATTTTTCATTACTAAATTGCTTTGAATATATACAATGAAGTATAAGACAAGTACAAAAATACATTGCCAAGTTTTTAAACATAAAAGAGAATGATTTTTAAAAATTTACCCAACCCCCTGTCACCGTGACTGGATTAAATATAATTAAAACAGTTTCCAAATACAGCCAAGCCCAAAGATATGTAAGACTGTATTGTGAAGAAAATGACTGCCAAATTGTAAGCCAAGAACAGATTGGTGACTTAAGAACTTTAAAATTAGTTCAGTAGTTTGCCTCATAATAACCTGTTGTTTCAACACCTCTTAAATACTACAGCATAACTAAAAATTGCATAAAACTTTGTTAGGATGTGAAAGCAAAGACCTACGGGCAATTTTATAAAGTTTTATGAAGACCCCGACTAATGATACTACCGTCTTCAAGACGAACTATATATGATGCGATTAAATTATTCAGTACTAAAATGTGCACAAAACTCGTGTATTGAGGAAAAGTATGTTTCATTAGCACGATAAAAAAGTCCAGATGTATATGAAACCTGTATTTATCATGTCTAGTTTTATAAATGAAATGCCAAGCAAGTGTAATGAAAGGCACCAGGCATTTGTACTCATAAAAACCTGTTCAAGGGGAATAACTTTACTTCGACAAAGTCCAACAGCAAGTGCACAAACCAATGAAAGAAATCCCGGGGATTCCATCAGACCAATGCTCCACTGTAAATGAAGACCTACAACCTCTCCTTGGAGTTCTACTGTGACCTCTCCAGGATCAAAGCTCTGTTGGAAGGAGAGGTGCTTTGATACCTTGTCCCAAGGAAGTAGCACTTAAGCAGAAACGAAGATGTCAGTGAGGAAGCCCCTCCTCCTCCTTTCGAGTCATCTCTTTCTGCTTTGGGTCTTTTGAAAGACATCTCTCTTCCTTTTCCGAAAATAAGAATGAACCTATATAAACAGAGATTTTCCTCTTCTCTTGCTCCTTTCAACAGAAAACTCTTTTGTGGGCAACAGGCTGTAGAAACTGAAAACCTCGGCGACCCCCAACCCCAACCCCCACTTTTGCCCTCTTAGCCATTTGCCTTGACTCTGCAGTAAATTGAAACATTAGGAGCCACTGCTGACAGAGAAATAAACCCTTCTAGTATTTCTTGATAAATTACTCCTCAGTTTCTCAAGTGAGGAACAACCCTCCGTGGGGATTTAAGGACCCCCACTCCCAAGTAGCTCTCCCTCCCGCCTAGCCACGACGAAGGAAAGACGCCAAAAGAGTAATAAAGAGGTTGAGAAAAGGAATCTCTTCCTACCTCCAGAGCTGCTCTCTGGGCTGCCTCTCTTGGCGGTGGCCGATGCCACTGCCGCCGCCGCCGCCGCCGCCGCTGCTGCTGGGAGGGCTGTCTGGGTGCTCGTTGCTGCCACTGGGCGCTGATCAGCTGATATTTACCTGTGAGGTAATGCACACTCTGTAAGGTCATCATCATGCAGCAGCCCCTACCAAAGCCAACCTTGTGCGGAGTCTGGGAGCTCCGGGGAGAGCCCGACTCGTGCTGCCGCTGCTCCACACGCTGCTACCAGCTACCGGCCCCGGGAGCAGGGGGGCAATGCTGCACCGCAGAGGCTGCAGCTCCTGGCACATGCTTGGGACTCGCTCCGGCTAAAAGCCAGCGGCGCAGGTGGGGAAGCCCTGCTAAGTGGGTGTTTGGAGGAGGTTGATTTGGAAGCCTCCCTTTCTCCTCCCTCACCCCCCTCCTCCCCATTCCCACTCAGCTCCTTCCACTATTTACTTTGCCTCCTTTTGTACTGCCCTTCCGCTTGCCTCAGTGCCCTCTCTCCACCACCACCTCCACCACCACCTCCTCCTCTCCTCCCGGAGGTGGTGTCACTGGCTGCTGCTGCTGCTGCTGCTGCTGCTGCTGTTGTTGCTGCTGCTGTTGTTGCTGCTGCTGCTGCTGCTGCTGCTGCTGCTGCTGCTGCGGTCCCTGCGCAGCTGTGTTATGGACGTCATGAGCACCTCCCGATTCACAGAGCCTCTCTACGGCGAGCCGGGGGCAGCGTGCACCGGCTTAGCCCGGGCTTTACGCCCACTCCGCTACACACTCACATACATACACACATACCCCTCCCCTCCCACCCCAACCCCCATCCTCTGTTCCTCACCCCTTGGCTCCCCTCACCACCGCGCTGTCTCCAGAGCTGTCACCTGAGGGGGGAAGAAAAAAAAAGCTTTTCCACACACCTTCCAAGGAACCGGCTTGCTGAGTTCAGTCAGTCCGCGAGAATCGCCAAACTCTTAGAAGGTGTCCACTTGTGAGTGTTTGTGTGTGTGTGTGTGCGTGTGTGTATGTATGTATGTATATATACATATGTATTTTTGTATATGTGTGTGAGTGTGCATGTGTCAGAGGTTGGGGAAGGATCCTGTTTCTTATTATTTAATAATGTCAGAAGTGCCGGGGCTGCTCCCAGAGTTGTGGGTCATGTGGGCACAGCAGAGGCTGGCTGCTGCCAGTACCAGGGTTTCCTGAGGATCCTGAAACTATGATCTCATCCTCCTCATCCCCCCTCCTCCCTGCCCGCGCACACATACACATACATACACTGCATGCACTATCTTCTCTCTTGGACCTAAATATCTCTCTAGGGAATTGCAGTGTTCACTCTCTTACTGGGAAAATCCTTCAGGATGGAGATTTTTCTCTTTCAAGGGGTGATTTATTGGCTTTGTTTATTTTCTTTATAGTTTAACCACACACGTGCAGAGCCGAGCAGCGCCCATTTACAAAATTTAAAAATAAAAATATTCAGACCTGCATCCTGACCCAAATTTTCAGCAGGAAACCTAGGATTTCAACAAATAGCTCCATTTCAAACTAAAACAGGAACAAACAAAACCCCGGACTCTAAATTGCTCACTATAATAATGCCTGAATTTCTATAGTGGGGCTCTTTAACAAGCTGAAAGCATGTCACAAACATTACCTCATTTATTTGCAGAGAATCTTTGCAGGGGAGAGGAATTGGTAAGGCAAGTAGTACTGACTGCATCCTATAGATGAGGAAAAGTGAGATATGAAGAAGCTAATTGGCATGTCCTAGGTCATATAGTGAGACAATATCTCAAAAATAAATAAACAATATGTATTAAGCACCCACCCACAGGGTGCATCATCATCATCATCATCAATTACACTGACTGTGAGAGTTGGTTACAGAACACAGAGAAGACACTATTTCTGCCCTTGAATTGTTTATTAGCTCACTGAAACAAGACAGAGAAATTAATAGCCATTATTTATATTTCCCCAAAGCTGTTTGAATTCTCTTATCTAACCCTTCACATGTCATCTGCCATTAACTAGATGTGTGACCTAGAACAAGGCACTTTTGGGTCTCAGTTTCTTCATGAAGATGTAGGTTTAGATGATCTCTTAGATCACTCAGACTTAAAAAAATGATGAAATCTAGAATTTCTCTAGAGGAGCAGAATCCATCAATCAAGATATTTTTGTAGGTATTAATTATATTTGAAGCACCATGCTTAGTAGTTTGAGAGATATTAAAAAATTCAAGGCAGTACCCTCCAGAACCTTAAATTCTAGTTAGTAAAGAGAAGACATATATAGCAAACAGGAAAAAAAGTCTCACACAGGTCTCAGTTTTTTCATGAGGATTTAGGCTTAGATTTTAAAAATTGATGAAATCTAGAATTTCTCTAGAGGGGCAGATGTTCTAGATATGCCCTTCAAAAAGTATGTATTTAATCCATCAATCAAGATATTTTCTTGAAATTGACATTGAAAATGGCCAATTCAGCAAACATTTATCTATATTGTATACATTTGGTCTTCATCACCTCATGCCTGGACACCAGATACCTGTCCCATAGTAGGTATTATATTCTTTAACAAGCTTTAGTTGGCCTCTTTAACAAGATGAAAGCTTGTTACCTACTATGGGACAGGTATCTGGTGTCCAGGCATGAGGTGATGAAGATCAAAAGCATCAGGTAATAGGCACCAGATGTTCTGGGAGCTACTGGACTTCACATAAATGTTAAGAAATTATCCCCACACCACCACTTTTCTGAGATATCCTCGTCAACAAACATTAAGTACCTAGTGTGTGCCAGGCATTGTGGATTTTTTAAAAAGAGAGAAAATAATACATGTTTCTAAGAGGCTCACAATCTAATTGAAGAGACAACATGCAAAAAAATACATACATCCCAAAAAGAAAAAAAAGGGGGAAGATTTTTACAGTATAAATTGGAGATAATCTCATAGGGAAGTCACTAGCATTGATCAAGAAAGGTTTCTTGCAGAAGATAAGATTTTAGTTGAGGCTTACAGGGAACCAGGATGTAGAAATGATGAGAGGGAGAATTTCAGAATGGGACACAGTCAATGAAAGTGTAGAGAGTGAGGTTCAGTATCTTGTTTAAGAAATAGCATGAAGAGTAGTGTCATTGGATTACAAAGTTCATGGAGGAGAATAAAGTGTGAGGAAATTGGAAAGGTAGAAAGGGAGCTTTAAAAGGGGTTTTAAAAAGTCAGGCAGAGGGTTTTATATTATCGTGAAGGTAATAGTGAACCAGTATTATTTATTGAATGAAGTGGAGGGGACTGTTGATAGCTGAATAAAGAATGGAATATGGTGGAATTTGAGAAAGTCAAATTAACCAGAAGGTATTATATTAGTTCAGGAATGAGGTGATGAAGACCTACATCAAGATGGTGGCATTGCCAGAATACAGAAAGCATGAAGACAGTATTGACAGGACTTGTCGATTGAGTGGAGGTTATAAGAGGGTGGTTATGGAGAGTGAGAACCTCGATCTGATAACACTTCTGTTTCAAGTCTAGGTTCCTGGGAGAATAATGATACCTTCCACAATAATAAAGATATTAGAAAGTGGAGAGGATTTAAGGAAGAAATAAGTTCTGTTTGAAGCATTTGAGTTTAAAAATGGGAAATAGTGTATGGACAACTTTAAAAATCAGGGAATATTATATTTGATCCTGAAGGCAATAGGGAGTAGCCAGCATTTATTGAGTCGGGGGAAGAGGAAAGTGGTCAGATCATAGTTTAAAATAGCTAAGGAAAATCCAGTTCAAGTTGAACAAAAAGCAATTGGAAAAGGTAATTTAGAGGTCAGAGCTGGATAAATAGTTATGAGATTGGTCTATATATGGCCAATAACTGAATCTAAAAGAAAAGAGAACAGGGCACAGGACAGGGTTGCTGGGGGCAACCATGATTAGCAAGTCTAACCTAAATCAAGAATCACCAATGGAGACTGATATATAAGTGGATAACTGAAAAAATTTAATGTTATTAAATCATAGAGAAAAGTAGAAGGGGTGACCATCAGTCAAAGGCTATAGAGATATCAAATAGATGAGGATTGAAAAAGAAGGGGAATTTAAGAGAAGGAAATAAATATTTATATAGCATCTATTATATGCTATGTTAAGCACTGTATATCCCTATGAGGTAGGTGCTCTTATTATTCCCATTTTACAATTTAGAAAATTGAGATAAAATGGCTGTTACTCTTTCAAAGTCACACGTTTAGCAAATATTCCAACCCAGATTTGAAATTAGATCTTTTTGAATCCAAGCCCAATGTTTATTTCATTGTACCATTTAACTATCTGGCAATTTAGACCTTTAGAGTCAGAAATTAAGGGATTACTGGTGCTTTTGGAGGGAATTATTTCAGTGAAGTTGGAATCCAGATTGCAGATAACTCACCAATAATATGATGAAGTACTGACATCTGGGTTCACATCCCAAATCTATTATTAGATAAGTAACTAGGGAAAGTTTCATAGTCTCAGTTTCCTCAAACATAAAATGAGAGAAATAATGCTTATTCTACCTACTTTAAAGCAATGCTATGCATCTTTTAAGTACAAAAAGATGAGCTTTGCTGCTGTTTATTTTTAAAAGCACAGATTTTAAAAATCAACAATAAACAAATCATTGAAAATCTTCACAGAGGATCATCAGGTATTATTGCAACTTTCCAAGGGTCTCTTGGCAAGTGGTGTCATTGACCCAAGGGATCATGGGAACATTCTAGGAAACACAATTATCACATAAACAACTGGCCATATATCCTTAAAGCAGAAAAGGGAAGTCACTGACAATGGTGAGAACAAGAAAACTTTTCTGAGTTGATACTTTTCCTCCTGCAATCTCAAGGGCCTTTCCTCCTTGCCCAAAAGCTAACATCTTACTCAATATTTTAGGCAGGTAATAAACTGAAAGTGCTATGTAAGTCTGAGAGGTTACTAGGTAGATAGAATGATGCATTGGAAGATAGAAAGACCTGAGTTTATATCCTATTTTTGTGACGCCAGTCAATTTCTTAAACGCCTCTTTGCCTCAGCTTTATTATCTGTCAAATACGTATCATAATAATATCTCCTTCACAGGACTGCTGTGAGGATCAAATTATATATATATGCTTTGTAAAAGTTAAAAATTCATGTAGATGTTAGATGATGGTGATGATAGCAGTTCCTAATATTCCATTTACCTCTGGAGGGCCTTGACTATTCATAAAAGTAAAAGTGCCATATTTCCAATGATTCTTAAATATGTACAAAATAACATTAACTTTTTGGTCTTAAAATTTTATTTAATTTTGAATATGACCAGTAAAAGACCATCATCTTCAGGGGATAAAGAATCATATATTTGATGGTTTAGAATACCTCAAAAGAAACAGAACATCTAAGTCTTTCTCTTAGGAGTTCAATTTGTCCTCTTGTATAATATTTATTCTTCTATTGCTATATTATAAATATCTCTTATGTCATTGTTTGCTTAAAACTCTAATCACCAAGTAGGGAGAATTTTTTCCTGTTTAATTTGAAAAATTTAAGTCTTCTTACACTTTCAAGTCTTCTTACGCTTTACTTCCCTCAGTTATTCTGTGATCCAATGACATTGACCTCATACTATTCTTCAAACAAGGTGCTAAATCTCTAGTTTCTATGCATTTTCATTGGCTCTATCCTTTGCCTGGAATTCTCCCTCCTTGTTTCTGCCTCCTGGTTTATTTTAAGCCTCAACTCAAACCCCACATTTACAAGAAGCCTTTCATGCTAGTGCCTTTCTTTTGGGACTATCTCCAATTTACCATACATATGTAGTGAGGCTGTCCCTTCCATATAACGGGGAAGGGAGTTGGTTTTGTGCATGACTCACAGGGAGACAATAATAGATATCTTTAGTCCCTTCTCCACACCATTCTCCAAGGGATATTTTAATTCCTGCCAGGACTGGAAACAGAAGTCTCTTCGTGGAGAGGAGAGTACCAGATTGGAATTATATCTTTCTCTGGTCCTTTAAATATTTTTAGTCTTAAGGATGTAGTGTTTAGATTCAAGCAAAACTTCTGATCACTATGAATTAATGGGAAAAGGAACACCTAAGTTTTGCATCCAAGGTTTACTTGATGCCTTTCCCACCAAATAACCAGATTCACAATTTATACACAATAGCAAATAGCAAAGAAAACCTGTTTATCTAAGTCAATAGCAAAACAACAGAGAGAGTATATACATATGAGAATATGTACAAGAGAATACAGAGTAAAGGAGCTCTACTATTGGTATTAAGGTAGCAGCTCAACTGAGAGAAAGAGTATCAGATCTCACTAATTGGGAAAAGTCCCAGAAGTCTCTAGTGTAGTAAGCTAGAATTGTGGCATGATGACTACCAGCTCCTATCATGTCACCTTCTTTCCAGATTCTTATTTTCCCTTTAGCAACCTGAAGTAGAGTTAGCATTATCCATTTTTTTCTCTTGAAAATGAAAGTCAGAAGTGTCCAAAGCTACTGCAGAGCCCCATAAAACTCTTAAGATTCAACATTCAAAAATGCAACACACCAAAAGAAACCAAAAACTGAGGGTAGGGTGTAGAAGAGTACACTGATCAATGAAGTTCTGCAGCGACTACCTTAGATGATCTATTTAAATAGAGGATCTAAAAGGAACTCTCCAGTGTTCATCCTCCTTTCACCCTGCACTCTCTTCAATCAGAGGAAGGAACCTGAAAAGTAGGGTAACATGCTTTTTGCTACTGCTGATACCCACTCCTTCCTTACAGATAGAGCAATACTTTTTTAAAATAGTATTTTGTTTCCCAAAACATGCAAAATTAGTTTTTAACATTCACCTTGAAAAACCATGTGCTCCAATTATTTCTCCCTCTCTTCCTCCCTCCTCCCCTCCCCAAAACAGCAAGCAGTCCAATATAGGTTAAACTTGCATAAATCTTTGAAACACATTTGTATATTTATTATTCTGCATTAGAAAAATTAGATCAAACGGGAAAAAAACAAGAGAAAGGGAAAAAACAAGCAAAAAAACAGAAACAGAAAAGATGCAAATACTATGCTTCAATCCACACTCATCTCTCTGGATGTGGATGGCACTTTCCATCACAAATCTATTGGAATTGTTTTGGATCACCTCATTGTTGAAAAGAGCTGAATCCATCACAGTTGATCATCACATAATCTTCTTGTTCTCTTGGTTCTGCTCACTTCATTTAGCATTAGTCCATATAAATCTTTCAGCTTTTTTGAAATAAATCTGCTCATTATTTTTATAGAACAATAATGTTCCATTGCAGTCATATACCATAACTTATTCAGCCATTCCCCAACTGATGAGTTTTCAGTTCCTTGACACTATGAAAAGGGCTGTAGAATATTACTTTTAATACTTAGATTTGTAGTATTATTGGTATTGAAAGAATCCAGGATTTTATAGGTGGTCTTTGGATGGTTTCTAAGACCAAACCAAACTAAAGAAAACAACATTCTGTGCATAATATGGTACTGATTTTCTCCAAATGATCTAGTCCAATTACTAGACAAAAGATACAGATGTAGTCAGATCTTATTCAAAATCTTCCCAGCTTAGTAGGACCACCAGAACTTGTGACCTACTGACATAGCCTTTGAGAACCCAGAGCCACTTCTATATCAAAAGAGAATTATAACAGAGCAATAGTTTTATTATTTTCAGGTATAGCTAAGAAAATGGTCCAGATCTCTAAACTTCCAGTAATTCAAGGAAAGAGGAAGAAAGAGAAAAATAAAAGGAAGCATAAGAAAGAGGGAAAATGGAGAGCAGGAAGAAAGGAAATGAAAGGAGGAGCAAAGATAAAAAAAGTAACAAAAATGAAAAGAAAAAAATAAGAACAAATTGTTATTTTAAGGCTAAATACATTAAAATCTGCTATTGAAAAAAAATCTAAGAAAGCAATGGACCAACACTGCCCAAATTGTGTTCCAAAAGTCTGTTAAATGAATAAATCAATCAATGAAAATTTTGTGTGATATGTATATATTTTATGAGATAATTTTGACCCTATGTAATTTAAATATCAATTATGTATATTCCCAATTCATTATAATATGCAGAATTAAGAAATAAAATAAGCAGAAATTTTCTCTATTTTGGTCCCCTACCTTCTCATTAACATCTTTATTTAGTTGTCTGTACTAATATTTTTGAAAAAGAATCTCATTTAATATTTTATTTTCCCAAATAAATGTAAAAACAATTTAAACTTATTTTTTCAAATTTTGAGTTTCAAATTCTTTTCCTCCTTCCTTTCCTTTATTGAAAGACAAGCAATTTGAAATAAATTATACATGTGTAGTCATGCAAAACACATTTCCATGTAAGTTATTCTGTAAAAAAAAAAAAAATAGACAAAAATCCCCCAAGAAAAATAAAGGAAAAGAAAAATACCTTTGATCCGCATTCAGGCTCTACTAGTTCTTTCTTTGGAGATGGACTGCACCTTTCATAATAAGTCCTATAGAATTGTCGTGGATCATTGAATTGCTGAACATTGCTAAATTATTCATAGTAGAACATGAAACAAGGTTGCTGTTATGCTTATTCTCCTGGTTCTGCTCATATCAGTTTGTTTCAGTTCATGCAAGCCTTTCCATGTTTTTCTGAGAGCATCGTGCTCATTTCTTAAAGCACAATGGAAATCCATCACAATTATACACAACTTGTTCAGTCATCCCCCAACTGATGAATATTCCCTCAATTTCCAATTCTTTGCCACTACAAGAGAACTGCTATAAATATTTTTGTACACATAGGTCCTTTTCCTTTCTTTTTATCTCTTTGGGAAACAGATCTAGTAATGGTATTGTTTGGTCAAAGGGTATGCATGGATTTATACCCCTTTAAGTATAGTTCCAAATTAGTCCACTGTATGATTGAATCTGCATACAATTTCAGCAAAAGTTCATTAGTGTCTTAATTTTCCCACATTCCCTCCAACATTTATCATTTTCCTTTTCTTGCCCATACTAATGTTAACTTTATACCCTGAGTTTCTAACACTATTACACCTCAGGAAAAGAAGTTGTACTTTTCAGAAGTTTTTCTAAAGGACTATCCTTTGTTGATTTTGAAAAATGTGGTCATTATATTTATAATCTTCAAGTACTCCAAGAGAAATTTATAGTATTCACAAATCTATGTCAACTCCATCATTTTTTTCTCTGGTCAGAATTAATCATAGCCACACAATAAAGAACGAGATTATAAATAAATTAGAGGAACATAGGATAGTTTATCTCTCAGACCTGTGGAGGAGGAAGAAATTTGTGACCAAAGATGAACTAGAGACCATTATTGATCACACAATAGAAAATTTTGATTACATCAAATTAAAAAGCCTTTGTACAAACAAAACTAATGCAAACAAGATTAGAAGGGAAGCAACAAACTGGGAAAACATCTTCACAGTTAAAGGTTCTGATAAAGGCTTCATTTCCAAAATATATAGAGAATTAACTCTAATTTATAAGAAATCAAGCCATTCTCCAATTGATAAATGGTCAAAGGATATGGACAGACAATTTTCAGATGATGAAATTGAAACTATTACCACTCATATGAAAGAGTGTTCCAAATCATTATTGATCAGAGAAATGCAAATTAAGACAACTCTGAGATACCACTACACACCTGTCAGATTGGCCAGAATGACAGGGAAAGATAACGTGGAATGTTGGAGGGGATGTGGGAAAACAAGGACACTGATACATTGTTGGTGGAATTGTGAACACATCCAGCCATTCTGGAGAGCAATTTGGAACTATGCCCAACAAGTTAAAAAACTGTGTATATCCTTTGATCCAGCAGTGTTCCTACTGGGCTTATACCCCAAAGAGATACTAAAGAAGGGAAAGGGACCTGTATGTGCCAAAATGTTTGTGGCAGCCCTGTTTGTAGTGGCCAGAAGCTGGAAAATGAATGGATGCCCATCAATTGGAGAATCATTAGGTAAATTGTGGTATATGAATGTTATGGAATATTATTTTTCTGTAAGAAATGACCAGCAGGATTAATACAGAGAGGCTTGGAGAGACTTACATGAACTGATGCTAAGTGAAATGAGCAGAACCAGGAGATCATTATATACGTCAACAATGATACTGTTTGAGGATGTATTCTGATGGAAGTGTATTTCTTTGACAAAGAGACCTAACTCAGTTTCAATTGATCAAGGATGGACAGAAGTAGCTACACCCAAAGAAAGAACACTGGGAAATGAATGTAAACTGTTTGCATTTTTTTTCCCCCGGGTTATTTTTACCTTCTGAATTCAATTCTTCTTGTGCAACAAGAGAACTGTTCGGTTCTGCACACATATATTGTATCTAGGATATACTGTGACATATTTAACATATATAAGACTGCTTGCCATCTAGGGGAAGGAGTGGAGGGAGAGAGGGGAAAAATCGGAACAGAAGTGAGTGCAAGGGATAATGTTGTAAAAAATTACCCTGGCATGGGTTCTGTCAATAAAAAGTTATTATAATAAAATTTTAAAAATAAAAAGTTATAATTAAAAAAAATCATAGCCACAAACTTTCTCAGTGTCAAAAAATACTTAAGTCCATTCTGTATTCATGGCATTATTCTAAACACTATTACAAATCATATTCTCATCCCAGAGAAGCTTCTGGAAATAACTCTACTCCTCTAATATTCCAGTCAATATGCAGAAGTTTCTACTATGATTTTGTTCTTCACAATGTTATAGTTAGAGAGAAAGAAATAATCTGACATAGTTGTGATTAAGGTTATATATACCTTCAGAGATTAATAACAATTGTTGAATGGCAGTAATATAGTATAAATATATAAATATATTTATGTAAATATATAAACAAGGCAGACTATATAATAGGAATAATAGTGCGATTTTACTGCTATGGGGCTTGCCTCATGAGGAAAGTCTCTTTGATCAGTCCAAATATTACATCTTTAAGTCTTAGAGTTGCCTAGAGCACTAAGGGATTAACTCACAACCACATACATAAAACACAGAACATGTCAAAAGCTGTTCAGGAACATGGATCTTCCTGGATCTAAATCTCATTGCCTTTCATGCCTTTCACTATAGACTAAACAGAAAGAGAATAACTACTCTATAATAATTATAATCTTTAGTACTGTCTCCCATGATAACCTTTGTGATCTTTGTCTAATGTCTCATAGTTTTCAAAGTTATATTGTATGTATATTGAGTAGAGTACAGGATTTGGAATAAAAAAAATCTGGATTCAAATACTGACAGTTAAAACGTGTAAATCAGTAAATCAGTAAAATTTCATTATGTCTCAGAAAACTTATTAGGATTTATCTAACGACCCATAGAGAAGTTGTGATCTATATTAGTGGAAGGAGTTCCTGTATCTGATTTCCCCACAATGACAAAATCAAAGATTCTTAAACTTATCTTGAATTTTTCAGAATACTTCCAAATCTACTGTCTCATTTGAACCTAATGGATCAGAGAAGAAGCAGACAGTCTCATATGGATGTAATTTTAAGGCTTTTAAAACAAGAATTCTTTTTTATTATCTAGATGTTGAATAAGGAAACAGTCACATTTTTAGCCATCCCCCTAGTCTCCACCAAGTCTCTTAGATAAATTCCTGACAAGTCAGCATTAAAGATATTGTTCAGAATATTCTAACCTTCATGGTAAACAATATGAATAGATAGATTCCTAGGTATGGAACACAACATTAATTTATAATTCAGGATTTTATATGGGCTATTGGAGTTAAACTAGAAGTTTTAGCATGTAGCAGGCTCTAATGGTTTTGCAGCATCTGTGGGTGACTTCTAAAGAAGAGATAGAAGTTAAATTGAATAGCTATATATCAAAAGCACTTTTCTAGCTATCTGGACACTCATGAATAGAAGTTTTTTAAAATTAAAAATGTATTTCTATCTAATGGCTACACTTATGTACTTAAGAAATTGACAATACCTTTGATAGCACACTGGGATTTTCAAATAAGTTGAGTCCTATTTTAGAAAGCTAACATATTTTTGTGTTAGCTTATAAATAGCTTTACTTGGAAGAAAATCAGCTTAAATCTTCACTAAGTCAATATGTACATATTTGAGTTGCACAAAAGCTCACTCTAACTTTGTCTATATAAAAATAGGTGTTTGAATGCCATTTTCCTCTTAATATCCAATTTTTATTCAGAAAGTATGTATTTAATTGGCATAATGAGAAGAATCATTAAATGATGGAACATTAATTTTTAAAGTTCTGGATAAGATTAAGAAAATAGGAGCTTTTTAAACTTGAAAAGTGAAATGATAAAATTGTTGAGTATTTATGATTAGTATCATTTACTATAGAAATAGGGTTGGAATGTCTTCTGGTGCTTTGATATTTCCATAAATATGTTAAACTATGTTAGTATAATAATGAAATTAACATTGTATTAGAAATATGTTTGATATTCAAATAATTTTTTCCTGATTTTTCTCTCTCTCTTTTTTTTAAACACGGGATGTATGATATCATTGGTATAGGGAACTTCTACTAAGAAAACTAAATTGGTGCCTATTTTGAAACTTACAATCTTAACAAGTTTGCTGAGGATGGGAGTTTCAGTGAATCACTCAGGGTCAGAAATGACATTTAAATCCAGGTCTTCTTAACCCCTAAGGCCAGCTATGCAACACAGCCTCTTTTTATTATATTTATAAGTACTTTTTCTCTTTCTGTCTCCCTCTTTCCCCCTCTTTTCTTTTCTCCCTCCTTCTCTTTCTCTTTCTCTTCTTTTTCCTTCCTTCTCCCTCTTTCTCCTTTTCTTTCCCCCCTTTCCCTCTCTCTCCTCTCTCTCACTCCTTTTCTCTCTTTGTCTCTATCTCCATCTCTCTGCCTCTTTCTCTCTTTAATTTGACTCTTTTCTTATTATCTTAGCATAGATGTTTACAAGGTACTGTTCATAGTCCTTTTATCTTTTTACTATTTCTCTTAGCTCTCTCATTCACATAGTTTTAATTATAAATTTTATATAGGTAATCTGTAATTCCTGTTCTATTCTGAGCTCCAGAACCTCATCTCCAGTCATTTACACCTGAATGTCCTACCAACACCCCACACAATATATCTAGACCTGAAATTGTCATCAAACCCATTTTTGTTTTTGACTTCCCAATTTGTTTCAGAGGCAGTTATTTTCTTATTGTTATTTTCAATCCTCTCCTGTACCTCATATCTCCTACACAATCAATTACCAAGTCCTTCTGATTCTACCCTTAGGGAACCCATCACATCTGTCCTCTTTTCTCTCTTTTGCTTTTACTCTGGAATAGGTTCTTGATATTCTTAATAAGGTCCTAATAGCTCCTCCTTAGTCTCTCCTTTCCAAATATATTAAATTTATAGTTTAGTACTTAGCTATATTCTTTTTTCAGGGCTATGTAGAAAGCATTCTGCAAACTTTGAAATACGGCATAAATGTGAATTATTTTTCTGCAGAGGTCAGTTACTCTTCTACTCAAAACATTTTTTTTATAAGGCAATTGGGGTTGAGTGATTTCTGCAAAATCACAGTTAGTGTTAAGTGTTGGAGGCTGGATTTGAACTTAGGTCCTCTTGACTTCAGAGCTGATGCTCAAAACTTTTAAGTTCAAACCCCTTTGCCTCAGATTCAAGATCCTTGACAATTGGATGCTATTCTGCTTTCTCAGCCTTATTTCCTAATATTTCCCCATGGAATCAAACACTTTCTCATTTTGCTTACACTGTCATATATAAAGATTAAGGGAAATACACTGTGAGACTGGGTAAAAAGGTTCTTTTAATTCTTAAGTAGAGATTTCCTAGAAATTGTATCTTGTCTGCCTGTTTCTAAGAAAATTCTTCTGAATTGGCAGCTATGGGAACACTGAAAATATTGCCTCTTTTCTATCCACACACAGAGAAATATAACATCCATTTTGTTGTTCAGTCATTTCAGTCATGCCTGAAATGTGACCCCATTTAGGGCTTTCTTGACAAAGTTGTTAGAATGGTTTGCCATTTCCTTCTCTGACTCATTTTACAGATGAGTAAATTGAGGCAAACAGTAGGTGGCTTGCCCAGGGTCACCCAACTAATGAATGTCTGAGGCTAGGAATTTGAACTCAAGACCTAAATTTAGGTCCAGTGTACTATTCATTGCACTACCCAGCTACTTCATGTCATCCCTACCAGCTTTAATTTCTGAAATTCTTTTCAAAAGGAGATGAGATTTTTATTTCACAATTCAAGATGACTTTTAAATGAAAATCTTCATATGAGATAGTAACCTTAGGTTTAATAAAAGAATGAATAAGTGAAAAGTATTTATCAAATTTAATTACATATTTATTTCTGTGCCAGTCATTGTGCAAATTCCTGGAGAAACAAATACAAAGCAATTAAGAAATCCCTTTTCTCAAGGAGGTCATGTCTTAAGGGGAGAAGGCAGCTCAGAACTGTAAGAAGAGGGAATGAAAGGGAATGGCTGCAACTACAAGGTTAAACTATATACAAGAAACAATAAGAAGTCCTGATTCTGGGCAGGATTAAGCAGTAGTTTACCTATTAAAGCCCAGGTTCCCAGGGGCACATTCTGAATTGCAGTGGGGGAGGAGGATGAGGAAGATATTCAAAGTGCAAATGCTATGGTTTAGAAATGCCTGGGAAGATGTGAATGATTAGTCGCAAATCTTTTCCTGAGAGTAGATTTTGACTGCAGGAGGAGGATAGGAGAGAGGGCAGAAGACATAGGATATTTATGAAATGGGACAATTAACAAATTTTTAGGTAGGACTGACCCTGCCTTCATCTCTCTAATTATTTCTATAACCATAAGCTCTGAATCATATATGTGGCCTAGGATAGTAATTATACATGTACCTAGAGACAATCATATAGACTTCATACTTTTAGAGATGTACATTCTATGTACATACATAGAATAAAAATAACATAATACCTTACAAGCCAGATATATAGAACATAGTAGCCTCTGATGAATAATTTTTTTTCTTCTATTATATACCTTAGGTAAAAACTATAAGCAAGTCTTATATGACTATGAGCAAGACTCAGGTCTTGAGTTCAAATTCCTAGCCTCAGACACTCATTAGCAAGGGGTGAATGGAGATTTACTCCCAAGCACTGACATCTGAGAGACTTTCCAATAGTGGTCCTGCTCTTTATCACATTTTCATCCTCAAATCACCATTACTTGTCATAAGCCACTCATTTTCTGAGACTTGTTTTCACCTCCAAGCTTCCCCCCAAGTTTAGTCTCCTTATGGTCAGGTATTTTGGAAAATGGATTTCCTTTGCTCCTAACACAGCTACATTTCATTCATCATTCTTCCACAATATTGTCCTCTGTATTGTCAATGATACTTCTCCCTATAAAATGAGAAAGTTGGACTTAATGATCTTTGATATCTCTTTTAGCTTGAAATCTATGATTTTGTGTTCTACATCATTTTTGCCCAGAATAAAAGAATTCCCATTTACAGATAGACCTAGAATATATGTACCTTGAGTTTATTTTTCTTTATCACCTTAAGGATTCTATAATTTCTTTGATGGGACAATGTCTTCTAATTATTTGATATACTCTGCTGCTGCTATTCTGTTACAGTTGCTCATTCAATACATTTAATTTCCTGAACCTTATGCAGAAAGCATATTGCTAATAACCTAAGTTGAATGACAAGAATGGTATCCAATAATTATTATTGATTCACTGTTGGAATAGCATAAATTTAAGTTTTCACATCATGTTTATATCTTGTAAATAAGGAACCAATTGTTTCAGTTAGGTTTGAACTCTGTTTAAAATTTCCATAAGTGTGGTTTTCACCTGTAAGACTTATTCATTAAATCCTTATTAGGAATGTTCAAATATCTCAACAGCACCATCACAGTAGTAAAGCCTTTTTTTCCTTTGTAAAACTGATTTTTTCAACAATCCATAAACAAAACATAGATGTTTTAGAGGGAAATGTATCTATACGATAAATAATCAAGGGAAGAGTAAGCTAGGGGTGTAGTAGCCCACTTACGAATTGTATGTTTTATAGTGAGTTTTGGCCAAACTATTTTCTTTTAGAAGACCTATTTCATTTTCTCTGGTTTAGTCTAGCATTTCCCTCATGGGCTAAGAATGATTTATGGATAACTTACAATAATTTTGAATAAACTGAAGTAGATGTTGACATATTTGCTCTATGTAAATAACTAATACATATAATTTAGGAGAAAACAAATCTGTCATGTCACTTGAATTATCTAAATTTCTTGCCTCAATTGATCTAATTAGTCAAGTAATTATCAAACTCTACACAATTTCAGGCTATGAATATGCAATATCTAAACAATCAGTTGAAAAGTAAAACTATATTGTGATTATTAACAATAAATCTATCTAGTGTTTTATGCAGTGCTTTAAGATTTTCAAAACACTACAAATATATTATCTCAATGAATCAGTTTTTTTAATATAGCTTTTTATTGACAAAACATATCCATGGGCAATTTTTCAACATTGCAAAAACTTTGTTCCAACTTTTCCCTTCCTTTCCTTTACTCCATCCCCTAGATGGCAGGTAGTCCCATACTTGTTAAATATGTTAAAGTTTATGTTAAATATAATATATGTATACATATTTATATAGTTATCTTGCTGCACAAGAAAAAATTGGGTTTAGAAAGAAGGTAAAAATAACCTGAGAAGAAAAACAAAAATGCAAGCAAACAATAACAGAGAGTGGAAATGCTATATTGTGGTCCACACTCATTCCCCAGTGTTCTTTTGCTGGGTGTAACTGGTTCTGTTCATTACTGATCAATTGGAACTGATTTGGATATTCTCATTGTTGAAGATAGCCACTTCCATCAGAACTGATCCTCATATAATATTGTTGTTGAAGTGTATAATGATCTCCTGGTTCTGCTCATTTCACTTAGCATCAGTAATGAATCAGTTTTTGCAAAACAGATGATTCTCTTCCACACCCTTTCTCCATTTATTAAGTTAAATAGCACATTCTTTTGAGATGGGTAGATAAAAGCAGAGATCTTAGATGATTCTTTTTGTTTGTTTCTTTGTTTTTGGTGAAGCAATTGGGGTTAAGTGACTTACCCAGGCTCACATAGGTAGGTAGTATTAAATGTCTGAGGGCAAATTGAAATCAAGTCCTCCTAATTTCAGGGCTTGTACTATCTACTATGCCATCTAGCTGCTTCCTTGACCATTTTTTTTATTATTATTAGCATAGCTTTTTATTAACAAAACATATGCATGGGTAATTTTTCAGCATTGACCCTTGAAAAAACTTCTGTTCCAACTTTCCCCCTCCTTCCCTCCACCCCCTCCCCTAGATGGTAGGCAGTCTCATACATGTTAAACATGTTAAAGTATATGTTAAATACAATATATGTATACATATTTATACAGTTATCTTGTTGCACCAGAAAAATTGGATTTAGAAAGAAGGTAAAAAAAATAACCTGGGAAGAAAAATAAAATGCAAGCAAACAACAAAAAGAGTACAAATGCAATGTTGTGGTTCACACTCATTTCCCAGTGTTCTTTCACTAGGTGTAGCTGATTCTGTTCATCAATGATCAATTAGAACTGATTTGGATCCTCTCATTGTTGAAGAGAGCCACTTTTTTTTTAATTTAATAGCCTTTTATTTACAGGTTATATGCATGGGTAACTTTACAGCATTAACAATTGCCAAACCTCTTGTTCCAATTTTTCACCTCTTACCCCCCACCCCTCCCCCAGATGGCAGGATGACCAGTAGATGTTTAATATATTAAAATATAAATTAGATACACAATAAATATACATGACCAAACCGTTATTTTGCTGTACAAAAAGAATCAGACTCTGAAATATTGTACAATTAGCTTGTGAAGGAAATAAAAAATGCAGGTGGGCATAAATATAGGGATTGGGAGTTCAATGTAATGGTTTTTAGTCATCACCCAGAGTTCTTTCTCTGGGCGTAGCTGGTTCAATTCATTACTGCTCCATTGGAGATGATTTGGTTGATCTCCTTGCTGAGGATGGCCAGGTCCATCAGAACTGGTCATCATATAATATTGTTGTTGAAGTATATAATGATCTCCTGGTCCTGCTCATTTCACTCAGCATCAGTTCGTGTAAGTCTCTCCAGGCCTTTCTGAAATCATCCTGTTGGTCATTTCTTACAGAACAATAATATTCCATAATATTCATATACCACAATTTATTCAGCCATTCTCCAACTGATGGACATCCATTCAGTTTCCAGTTTCTAGCCACTACAAAGAGGGCTGCCACAAACATTTGTGCACATACAGGTCCCTTTCCCTTCTTTATAATCTCTTTGGGATATAAGCCCAGTAGTAACATTGCTGGATCAAAGGGTATGCACAGTTTGATAACTTTTTGAGCATAGTTCCAAACTACTCTCCAAAATGGTTGGATTCATTCACAACTCCACCAACAATGCAGAAGATAGCCACTTTCATCAGATCTCATATAGTACTTTTGTTGAAGTGTATTGATCTCAGGGTTCTGTTCATTTCATTTAGCATCAGTTCATGTAAGTTTCTCCAAGACTCTCTGTATTCATCCTGCTGGTCATTTCTTACAGAAGAATAATATTCCATAACATTCATATACCACAGTTTATTCAGTCATCCATTCAATTTCAAGTTTCTAGCCACTATGAAAAGGGCTGCCACAAACATTTTTTTCATATACAGGTTCCTTTCCCTTCTTTAAAATCTCTTTTGGGATATAAGGTTTATCTATTTTGTTGGTTTTTCATAAAACCAATTCTTAGTTTTATTTATTAATTCAATAGTTTTTATTTTCAATTTTATTAATTTCTCCTTTTATTTTTAGAATTTCAAACTTAGTATTTTATTCAGGGTTTTAATTTTGTTCTTTTTTCTAGCTTTTTAATTTGTAAGCCCAATTCATTGAGCTTTTCTTTCTCTATTTTATGCAAGTAAACCTCTAGAGATATAAAATTTCCCCTTATTACCTCTTTGGCTGCATCCCACACATTTTGGTATTCATTGTGTCTATGATTTGCTGTTTCACCCAGTGATTCTTTAGAATGAGTTATTTAGTTTCCAACTAATTTTTGGTCTATTTTCCCAAAGCTTTTTATTGAATGTAATTTTTATTGCATTGTGATTTGAAAAGGAGGCATTTACTATTTCTGCCTTTCTGCATTTGAATTTGAGATCTTTATGTCCTAATATATGGTCAATTTTTGTATAGGTTCCATGGACTGCTGAGAAGAAAGTGTACTCCTTTCTGTCTCCATTTAGTTTTCTCCAAGGATCTATCATACCTTACTTTTCTAGTGTTCTATTTACTTCTTTAACTTCTATCTTATTTATTTTGTGGTTTGATTTATTTAGTTCTGAGAGTGCAAGGTTGAGATCTTCCACTATTATAGTTTTTCTGTCTATTTCTTCTTGTAGCTCTCTTAATTTCTCATTTAGGAATTTAGATGCTATACTACTTGGTGCATATATGTTTAATATTGATATTGCTTCATTATCTATGCTACCCTTTGGCAAGATATATTGCCCTTCATTATCTCTTTTAATTAGATCAATTTTTGCTTTTGCTTGATCTGAGATCGGGATGCTATCTCTACTTTTTTGACTTCACCTGAAGCATAGTAGATTCTGCTCCAGCCTTTTACCTTTACTCTATATGTATTACCCTGTTTCAAGTGTTTTTTCTGTAAACAACATACTGTAGGATTCTAGCTTTTAATGCAGTCTTCCATCCACCTCTGCTTTATGGGGGAGTTCACCCCATTCACATTTATGGATAAAATCACTAATTCTGTATTTCCTGCTATCTTGATAACCTCAGATTACGCTTTTCTCTTTCCTTTACCCCTTACCCTCCTCCCCAGTATTAAACTTATGAGCACTACTTGACTCATGCAGCCCTCTCTCTTTAGGATCCCTTCCCACCTTAGAGTCCCTCCCCTTTTCTTATACCTTTTCCTTACAATTTCATTATTCCCCTCTATTTAGCCTACTCCTTCCCTTTTCCCTTTTCCCTTCCCACTTTTCAATGAGATAGGAGAAGTTTCTCTGTAAACCAGATATGTCTAATATTTTTTCTTTGAGCCAAATCTGATGAGAGTAAGAGTCACACTATGTTCATTCCCTGATCTTCTTTTCCTCAGATATAATAGGTTTCCTTTGCCTTTTCTTGAGAGGTAATATTTTCACTTTTCCCTTTTTCTGGTACAATTTCCTTTCCACCTCTAGATGCTTTTTAATATTATAACAGTAAAACCAAATTATACATGTACTCTTTATGTGTACTTATAATAGAAATACAGTTTTCAAGAGTTCTTTTTACCTTTTTATACTTCTCTTGAGTCCTATATTTGGAGGTCAAACTTTTTGCTTAGGTCTGCTTTTTGTCAGAAATAAATGGAATACACCTATTTCATTAAATGTCCATCTTCTTTCCTGGAAGAAAATGCTCAGTGTGGCTGATTAAGTTACTTTTGGCTGTATACCAAGTTCCTTTGCTTTTTGGAATATCAGATTCCAGGCCCTTTGATCCTTTAATGTGCAAGCTGCTAGATTCTGAGTAATCCTTATTGTGGCTCCTCTGTATTTGAGTTGTTTTTTTTTCCTGGCTGCTTGTAGTATTTTTTCTTTGGTCTGATAGTTCTGGAATTTAGCCACAATATTTCTTGGAGTTTTGATTTGGGGATCTCTTTCAGTAGGTGATTAATGAATTCTTTCAATGTCTATTTTATCCTCTGTTTCTATAACACCTGGGCAATTCTCTTTGATGATTTCCTGAAAAATAGTGAATAAGCTCTTTTTTTCATCATGGTGTTCAGGGAGTCCAATAATCCTTAGATTATCTCTCCTACATCTATTTTCTAGGTCTGTTATTTTCCCAAGTAGGTATTTAACATTTTTCTTTCTTTCTTTCTTTCTTTCTTTCTTTCTTTCTTTCTTTCTTTCTTTCTTTCTTTCTTTCTTTCTTCTTGTTCTTGTTCTTCTTCTTGTTCTTGTTCTTCTTCTTCTTCTTCTTCTTCTTCTTCTTCTTCTTCTTCTTCTTCTTTTTTGTTTTGCTTGACTGATTCTTGGTGTCTCCTTGAGTGATTCATTTCCATTTGTTCAAGTTTGAGTTTTTAATGAATTATTTTCTTCATTTACTTTTTTATTTCTTTTTGTATTTGTTCAATTGAGTTTTTAAATGAGTTGTTTTGTTCTATGGAATTTTTTCCATTTTGCCAAATTTTTTTAAAGAATTATTTTATTTTTCTAGTTCACAAATTCTATTTTCCTGGGAGTTGTTTATCTTTTCCAATTCTCAAATTCTGTTTTTCATGGAGTTGATTTCTTTATCCACTCTGTCTTTTAATGACTTATCCTGATCTTCTTGAAAATTCCTTTCATTTCCCCATTTTTCTTCTAATTCTCTTTTAAGATCAGTTTTAATTTCTTCTATGAGAGCCTTGTGTGATGGGGACTAGATCATATCCACCTTTGGATCTAGAGACATACTGTTTTTTGTCTCCTCAGGGTTTGAAATCTGCTCTCTTACAGTATAGAAGCTATCTATAGTTAGAGCCTGCTTTGCCTTTTTACTTATTTTAACAAACAAAAAAAAAGCTGCAGTCTGCTTTTGGGGCAATGTGGGGTTACCAAGCTTCCTCAACAGACAGCAGGAAGTAGCAATGAAGCAGCAGTGGGACAGCAATGGCTGCGCTGGGGTCAGCATCTCCACTGGAATCAGCAGCTGAGCATAAGATAGTGCCAAGTCCCTCTTGGTGCTGGGTGGGTGTGTCCAGGTCATGAGAGACCCTGGCGTTTGGGGGCTGAAGTCTTTACCCCTTGCATCTATAGCTTCTCTGCTGATCTACTGGCTTGCTGCCAGGGCAGAGTAGCCAACCCTGTGGTAGTGTTCTCCCTGAAGATTTTCCACCAGCAAAGACCACACCCTGCCCTGCTCCTGTCTGCTCAGTGTAAGCTGTTCTCCATGCTCTCACTGCATACTTGCCTGAGTTTGCATCTGGCCTAGCCCCATTCTGTCCCTGTCTGAGTAAAAACAGACCTTTTCTGGTGAATTTCAAGATTATATTCTGTTGGTAATGTGTTTATTCCCAATATTCATGGGTTTTGACAGTCAAGCATTAATTCTGAGGCTGAGTTTCATAAAAAATAGTTTGAGAATAAAGGAGAGCTCAGAAAGACATGTGTGTCCCCTCCACCATCTTGGCTCCATGCCCTGACCCTATGTTTTAAAAGTAGTTTTCTAGGGGCAGTTAAGTAGTGTAGTGAATAGAGTACCAGCCCTGAAATCAGGAGGACCTGAGTTCAAATCTGATCTCAGACACTTCCCAGCTGTGTGACCCTGGACAAGTCACTTAACCCCAATTGCCTCAGGGAAAAAAAGAAAAAAGAAAAAAAGTAGTTTTCTACTGATACCTCATATTTTAATAAGAGCAGCTAGGTGGCACAGTGTATAGAGCATAGTCAAGAAGAACAAGTCACTTAATCTTGATTGACTCAATTCCTCATCTGGAAAATTAATTTGAGAAGGAAATGGCAAACCACTTGAGGATCTTTGCCAAGAAAATTCCAAATAGCTCACCAAGAATCAAATACAACTAAAACAAATGAACAACAACAGCAAATGAGCAAAAGTCAGATTCTGTACCTGGAAACAGAACTGAATTCCTATGGGATTGATTTTCTGAACCATTCAATTGACAAATAGATATAAGATCTTGTTTTGGTAGTTCTTTTTCCACATGTATATGCCATATCTCTTGACCTAGATTTTAAATTCCATAATGGGTAATGATCTTTTTTTGTCCTTTTATGTGTTTTTTCAGAGATAAGCAAATCAATCTGCACATAGTAAGATTATACATTTATATATAAGTAAGATTACATAATATATAAAATTATATATTTATTTAAAGTAATAATTTTAAAAAGTTAAATTTCAAAATTCTAAAGAGATTTAAAAAAGCTGCAGATTTCTTTAAGTAGAGACACACTATTTCCCCCCAATGTTCTAGTGAGTAGCACACTGAGCACACTAAATAAATGTTAGCTAATAGTTATAATGGTAACAACAACTCCTTATTTTGTGATCTAAACTGGCTTCCCTAGGTAAGTTATTTTATGATTGTGGTCTGCACACCTACCCCTTTTGTGTGGTGAAGGAAATAAATAAAAATCCCCTTGATGGCAGAATTATGCCTGTGTAGGTGTATTCATTTGAAACATGGGAACAGTGATTTCTGTATAATTTATTCCTCTGTCTTTGCATGACATTTGTTTAATTTAACAAAGAAAATAATTATAGCACCACTGTTGTCTCTATCTTGGAACCTTGAATACTTAGAGGAAATGATACCCAGAACCTCTTGAGTAAGCATTCTATCTCCAAATTTACTTAGAGAAAATAAGTGGTTATTTTAAGAACATTTGTTTATCATTTTAAAGGAAAATAGGAAACAATTTCAATGAATCTCTTCTAGAAATGACAAACAGTTTGACAATAGTATTCTATACAATGCATTTTTTATTTCCTCTTTGACTATCTTTCTTATTCTTCATGGCCCAGCTCAAGGATTGTATCTTCCAAAGACATCTACTCAAACTATTCTAGCCACAGGCAACTCATATTTATCTGTATTCCTAGAGAAGTTATAGATGTATTTCTCATGATGATTTCACTTCATATATTATTCAGAATTGTCACCTAATTGTTTCAGAATTTACACTCTTCAAGAGCAGAAACTCTTATTCTTTTGAATCAGTTTCTCAATAAGCATTTCATTGATTAACTGAAAATGTGTTCTCTCCCATTCTCCAATTTCTCTGGGGGATGTTATTAACAAAAATATAATATAGCAATGTTTTCCTCTCTATTTTAATCTTATTGAGCACAGACATAAATAAAGGATTTTCATTGCCTTTAATCTATCTTATTTCCTTATTGACATTTGACAACAAAAATATGTAAATTATCAAATTCTTATATTTATTAATTACATGAAACTGATTGAGCCTTAAAAAAATTAAATTACAGAATTACAGAATCTCAGAGCTAGAAGCAACTTCAATGATGATCTTCTCAAATTAGTATTTGAATGATAACCCTCTCTAAAATCCTCAGTAAGGGGTATTTCAGAAGGTACTTGAGGACTACAGATGACCTCTTGAGGCAGCCTAATTCACTTTTGAAAATTTCTAATTTTTAGGGCAGCTAGGTGGCTCATTGGATAGAATGCTAGGCCTGAAGCCAGGAAGACTCATCCTGTTGAATGCAAATCTGGCCTCAGATGTTAGCTATGTGCCCCTGGGCATGTCACTTTATTTTGTTTACTTCAGTCATCCCCAAAATTAGCTGGAGAAGGAAAGGGCAAACCACTTCAGTTTCTTTGCCAAGAAAACCCTAAATGGGGCCATAAAGAATCAGATATAACTGAATTGACTGAATAATACAAATTATTAGGAAGTTTTCCTTATACAGAGATTAAATAGGCTTGTCTTCAGCTTCCATATCTTGTTTCTGTTCTCATCTCTTGTTTTTGAAGAGGAACAATGACATCATGAAGTGAACTGAGAGTGAATTGAATATAAGTGAGATAGAGTTACACAAAGTCATCAACTTCACTGTCTCTTCAGAGTCATTGAAGTCCAGTAGAAAGACAAAAGTCAAGATGACTGGCAATGGCTTGGGATGCAGTGGATGACCTTGACATTTCCAATGTCTGACCAAGCTCTAAGCACTTCAGAATGTCTGTTTCAGCTGCCTTCATGGCCACTGGGGAAAAAATGTTCCCATTTATCCATTCCTCTGGGAGAAGTCTTCACATACTTGGGATAGACACCCCTCCTCCAGCTCACCCACAGATTTCAAGCCTGTAGGTTACCCCTAATGTGATATAACCATATGCTGAGATTTTACTGGATTGTGGCCATTGCACATGCTAAAGCTTCTTGGAACCACAGGTGAGAGTTGGGTGATAGGTCGACACCAAAGGTAAATGAATGGTCATGAAAAGGGCTCAGTGAGCTCTCAAACCAGAGGTCCTAGCCCTCTTTGAACCTCAACCCACCCCTTGCTTCTAGTTCTGCTCTCAAGGATGTAGCAAAGGAAGTCTAATCTTTTCCCTACTTGGCAGATCTTCATCTACTTAAAGGCAGCCATCATGTCTGTCCCCCTAAATCTTTTCTAGGCTAAACATCCTACATTCCTTCAAATAACTTTCACCTCTCATGTTCTTATGTTTCTGATTTTGGACATTTTATTTAATCTCTCAGGGCCTCATTTTGCTCACCTATTATACCAAGAAAGTTCTCTTTCAGGTTCCTTTGCATTTACAGAAAGAATCCTATGATTTTATGAGTTGATGTTGAGCTTTTCAACCATTCCTATTATCTGCCTCTTTCCAGTACATCAGTCATTAATAAACAATTTGTACATGATTCTGGGATGTCTAATAATTTTATCACTATAATTATATCTTCTACATTATGACTTTTTCCATTATAATTTTGATATATCACAGTTTGACAAAAGAAATTAAATGAAAATTTATTGGAAGTTTATCATATACAGAAAAAGTTTAGAAACTCAGAAGTGCATAAAAGATATATATAGTATTACATAATACTATACTTTTATTTACATATATGTATATATATATTTATCTTTTAATACCATAGTAATTCAGACTTCTCTAGTATGAATAGTCAAAAAATTTTACATGAATTTTCCAGATAACAAGGCACCAAACCCATGATGTTTCAGAGATCACTGACAGTTTCTTAGTAAACATATGTAGAAGTTCTTTTATTGCCATAATGTGTTCATTTTAGCCTAGAAATATGAATTGAATGATAAATGATCAAAAGATATGAACAGACAATTTTCAGATAAGGAAATTAAAACTATTTCTAGTCATATGAAAAGGTTTTCTAAGTCATTATTGATCAGAGAAATAAAAATTAAGACAACTCTGAGATACCATTACACATCTCTCAGATTGGCTAAGATGACAGGAAAAGATAATGATGAATGTTGGAGGGGATGTGGGAAAACTGGGGCACTAAAAATTATTGCTGGAGTTGTGAACTGATCCAGCAATTTTGAGGAGTAATTTAAAATTAAGCCCAAAGGGCTTTTGAGGAGGCAAAAATGGAAATCAGGAAGGTGCCTATCATTTGGGGAGTGGCTAGATGAATTATAATATGTGAATTTAATCGAATATTATCCTATAAGAAATAAGGACATAGATGATTTTGATGGAAAATGGAAAGATTTATATGAACCTGACGAAGTGTAAAGTGAGTAGAACAGAAGAACAATTTATGCTAGAGAACTAACATTATATATATATATATATATATATATATATATATATATATATATATATATATATTTGAAAACTTGGATAAACTACTGAAGAATAGAACCAGAAAAAAAGTTTATATAATAACAACATTACTGTATAGATGAAAAAATTTGAAAACTATAAAATATGATCAAGATATTGATCATATGTGATTTTGAAGGACTGATAATGGAACATCCCACTTTCCTCCTGACAGAAGGATCATAATTTCAGTGTTTAGAATGAAAAAATAGCCAATGAGGGTTGGATTTGTTATTTGTTTTTTCTTTTTTACTATGAATTACCCCAGTGAGGTGGGAGGTAAAAGAGAGAGAAAGAGATAGACAAACAGATAAGAAGAGAGAAAAGAGACAGAGACACACAGAGACAGAAATTAGACTTTTTAAGTAAAAAAAAAAATCACTGCAACTTAATTTTAAAGGAAGAGATGGCCCAGAAAAGCCTTGGTTTATTTTCACAGTTATCGGCCATGTTATGGATGATGAATCAAAAAATATGACTGGAAAGGAGTTCCTGGACAGTAAAGAAAAACTAAGAGAAAATAGTGTCCACAGAGAAGACAAGAATAGGTAAGAGGAGATAGTGGTCAGTGATATCGAATTCAAAAAAGAGATCAAAGAAGATGAGAATTGAAAAGACATCATTCTCAAAAGAGCAAAATAAAACAACAATCATCCTTTTTATTGTTCTTAATATTCTCATCCAGTTTATTCTGGGTTTTAGCATCCTTAAACTTTTAAGTTTCTCATACATGTCAAAGCCATCATCATTTCTCCATACTTGTTTTCAAATTTTGCCCACCTCTTTAAAGACATCAAAGTTGGTTGGTGAGTTCTCCAAGTATCCACGTGGACCTCTTTTTATATAGTTTCTCCTTTTCTTTCTTATCAAAATTTTTTCTCTTTAAGTTTTCAGAATTTAATATGTGAGAGGATCCCATCCCTCTTGTGCAGACATCCCCTATAAGTTTTGGTCCATGAAATGAATCCTTCCTATTCTTTTTTCTGCATTCTTTAAAATTTGCCCTTCAAACATCAAATTAAAGTCAGTCTGTGACTAACTTTCTTCTACTCTATTGTTGAGTACTCTATGTTTAAAAGTGGATAGGGTGCAAGAGTTGGAGTTAGGAAATTCTGAGTTCAAATTGTGCCTCAGTGCTTGCTAGTTGTGTGAATTTAGGCAAGTCATTTAACATATTTTAGCCTCAATTCTGTCTCTGTTATACCTTTGTTTCCTTCAAAATCTGTTATTAGTTTTGCTTTTTGTGCCAAAATTTTCCTTTTATTTATTTTGTGTATATTTATTTATGTACATGTCATTCCCTAATAAAACTTAACATTTTTAGGGCAAGACCTCTTTATTTTTTGTATTTTTAGTGAGTAGCATTATGCCTATTGCATAGTAGACATTTCATAGATGTTTGATGGTTGATGGATGAGTGATTGGAGCTACCCAAAAGTAGAATGGACTATAACAAGAGTGAGTTTTTTCTTATTGCAGGTCATCTAAAAGAAACTGACTGATCACCTTTCAGCTATGATATACTGTGGATTATTGTTTGGGCACAGATTGGTCCAGAAGAAAAAAGAAATTCTTTTCAACTCTGACTCTATGATTCTAAGGTGTGTCTGAAATTGTTAGCAGGTAATTATATGGCCCAGGAAGGCAATGCCCATAGGGTTAAAATATCATGACTAAGGTGTAGTTATTTTTATCGTTTCAGTGACCAAATTAACTCAACAAAAAGACTATCCAACAATTTATCTCATAGTTAATCTTTAAGACAGCTGAAAATTTTGGTATGTGGTGAATTTTTTAGTCACCACCCAGACATTTGCTGAGTGTCTATATGCCCCCCCATTAGGGACTTTGAAAGCTTGTGCTTTCATTTAGTTTTTGCCCTGAAATCAGGAAATAAAAAATACTTTTCATTTGTGAAAGTAAATTCTAATCCTCTGTTATTTAGGTATTATTTTTGCCTTTCTCCTATCCCCCATCTTCAACTTTCAGATATAATGGTCTAAATTGAGCTTGTGGTTCATTGCCAATCCTCCTATTCTTTAATCTATCTGCAGAATTCTCATGGAATGATCTGAGTAACTATTGATTTGAACAGGGCAAGCCCTGAAGATATATTGCTTAGAATTCTTAGATCTGCCTCCTCTTAAACGTGGCGCTCACTGCTACTGAAACCCACCAGGAATTTGGAACCTAAAAGCTGCAGGGCTGAAAATGTCTACTAAAATTCAAAACCTCCTTTCTGTCATGATTGAGTCTTTGCTTTGATTTTACCCTATAATTTCTGTAATTTCTTTTTCAAAAGCAAACTTAGTAAAGGACTATGACTTGAAAGCTTTTTAAGGCAGCCTCTCTATGGAGAATATAAGAAGAATATTTCAGGAACTGTATTTCTTCTAATTAAAAGCTTTAAAATATTGGTTTAATATATTAAAATGTCTTATACTTTCTCATTTTTTTGGCAAGAACAAAATAAATTGGTGTTAAATGTAGTTTTAATATAGCACTGTTTAGATGATGTCAGCATTTATGCATACAGTAATTGTAGTTTTATTATAGATGAGTCTACCCAGAAACAGACATACCGGAGCAAATTCAGAAGGAAATGTGACAATTACATATATAAAGGTGCCATATACTTCGAGTTAGAATTTTGGAGGCAAGGTAGACAACTGTTTAAAGAAAATGTGTATTAGTGTGTGTAAATGTATAAATAAAGGCAATAGGAATTTGCATTGGAAAAGCTTTTTTATATTATGCATTACAAAAATTTTCAGTGGTGGGATATTCTGCTATCCATGATATTAAGGTATTTTATTTTATTAAAGGTTGTCACATAACTATCTGTAGGACAAATATTATTTTTTAAAAAGGAATAAATTGCTTGCTTAAATTTAATTTTCAATTTTAAAGCTCCCTTTTCCTCTTTCTTTCGCTCTCCCTCCCTCAACTAGGAGAAAAAAAATAAGAAAAATAAAATCTTTCTAATAAAAAGTAATAAATAGCTTAAAACAAATTTCTATATTGACCATGTTGAAAAATTGTGTGTCTTGTTCTGCATTTTTGTACCTCTCTGTTAGAAAGTGGATTTCTCTTTGCATTGATCCTCTGGAAGCATGATCGATTATTATATTGATCAGTTCTTAAGACTTTCAGAATTTTTTGTTTCTACAACCTTTATGTTATAGCACAAATTGCTCTCCTGGTTCTGTTCACTTAAGTCTGCATCAGTATATACAAGTAAGGATATCAATTCATCACATTATGGACAGGTGAGCTGGACTTCAATTCCTGGTGAATATGTGTGTGGAAATCCAGAACACATTATTAAAGGGGTATTTTGTGAACATCAAACAGTGACTTCTAAGAGCTAAAATTAGTTTAAAGTTTAAAGAATAACATCCCAATCATTTTTTTTTTTGACATTTACTAAACTGGTAGATCTGGAGAACACTTTAGACATAGTATTATTTGGATTTTAGCAAGACCATCTGACAATGATGTGACTCATAGATAATCTTTGTGGAAAAGATGGAAAGATTTAATTTGAATTATAATACAATTAGGTGAGTTAAGAATTGGTGGAACAAAAAGAACAAGTATTAACAAATCTTTTTCAAATGGAAAGGAAGTCTATAGAGTGGAGAAATAATTCTTTGCCTTGTTCTTTGCCATCCTTTGCCATGTTCTATTTTAAAAATTCATCAGTGACTTGAATGAAAGTACAGATTGCATGCTTATCAGATTTTCAGAAGACATAGTCTTGGAGAGAAAAATATATTGAATGATAAAATAAATATATAAAGATTTAAGCTCATTCTGCTTGGCTTCAGAGGACAGAACTAGGGAATTCCACTAATAAGTGGAAGTTTCAGAGAGATAATTTCATATTCTGTAGCAGGAAGAATTTAAAAATTGTAGTTGTCAAAAGGTAGAATGAGTTGTCTGAGAAAGAGAGAGTTTTCCTTTTCTGGCTATGTCCAAATGTAGACTGTATTTTAATTTCTCAGAGATATTATACAAGTTGAAGTATTTTTTACTGAAATATGACTTGTTCTACATGTCTTCTGATGTCCTTTCCGATTCTGACACACTAAGATTCTGTGATTATTGTATTCTACTTCAGAGTCAAAACTGAACAGTAAAATCCAGGCAGGAGAATGTCCAAGCTTTTTATAAGTAACACATAGGGAACCTTAGCTGAGTACTCATTTGAATTATAATCTATCTTTTTATTTTTTGATGTTATTAATGCCTTTTGTTTTTGAATCACACTCATTTCCAAAAATGTCTTCTAAGTTCCAGTGACCCTTCCATTGAAGTAATAATAAAAAGTTAAGCAAAATTTCATATTTTCTAACAAAGTATGCAACAAATAACAAAATATTTGATACCCATAGTTCTCTACATTGCGATGAAAAGAGTGATATTCCCTTTTTTGGAGCAAAATTGGTCATTAAATTACATGATGTTCAATTTTATTTCCTTGTTTTTTCCTTCCACATCATTGTAGTCATTGTTTATATATATATATATATATATATATATATATATATATATATATATAGTTTGAGTATGTTCAGTCTTGAAGATTGCTTGACTATAACTTAATAATAGCTGATTTCCCCCTGATGCTGTCCCTGGATATGTTAAAATCTGTCTCCTGTCTTACCCTAAAAATGCCTCCTCCATTTCTGGGCATTCACTAGGGAAATTACAAGATTGAATATAGGATAGATTTTATTTAATCTGATAGACATTGCTAGTTCCTAATATTTGAGTCCCTGAACAGTCTAGACAGTTCTCCTTCCCTTTCTAGAATGCAGTAAGTAATCTTCCTTTAAAATTTTGGGTCACATTTTTATTCAGGATGAAATTATCTTAATGTCTTCAGAGACAGCAGAGACCTAGGATGTTCATGAATGAAGTGAATACTCTACTATAGGAAATATAATCCTCTTCAATAAAAAAGTCTGAGGAATTCTTTTAGTTCTTGATGAGACTAAATGTTTCTCTGTCCTCTTCCCCTTTCACTCATTGAAGCTCAGTTTCTTCATTTCTCAATTTATTGACTGATCCTTTTTTTTTTAATCAATTGCTGCATAAATGCCTAGCCTTTTAGTTTCTATCTTCATATGTCTGCACCTTTGATCTAATACCCGTTAAATTTGTATGTTTTCATGTAGCATTGGCTACAAATGCTTATTGACTGACTTACTTCTCTCAATGATCATGTATACATTCATAGACCTCTCTGCAGGTACGTCTGCAGCTTTTCTCTCAATCTCTCTGGCTTGTTTCATTTATTTATTTTTAAATTTTTTTCATTTAATATTCCCCCCCCCAATTACATGTGAATATAATTTTCAACATTCAGTTTTATAAAATTTTGAGTTCCAAAGTTTTCTTCTTCCTTCCCTTCTCTCCTCAAGACAACAAGCAATCTGATATAGCTCATATATATATATATATATATATATATAAATCATGTTAAATGTCTTTTTTGTATCAGTAGTGTTGTGAAAGAAGCATCAAAACAAAAAGGAAAAAAAGAGAAAAAAGTGAAAACTATTCTTTTATCTGCATTCAATCTCTATAGTTTTTTTCTCTGGATGTGAGTAGCATTTTTACACCCCAGAACTGTCTTAGATCATTGTATTACTGAAAAGAACCAAGTCTGTCATAGAGGATTATCACATAATGTTGCTATTATTGTGTATAATGTTCCCTTGGTTCTGCTCACCACTCAGAATCAGTTTATGTAAGTCTTTCCAGGTTTTTCTGAAATCTTTCTGCTCAATATTTTTTACAGAACAATAATATCCTATTACATTCATATGTTACAACTTGTTTAGCTATTCCCTAATTAATGTATATCTCCACAACTTCTAATTTCTTGCCACCACAAAAAGCTCTGCTGCAAATATTTTTGTACATGTGGGTACTTTCCTATTTGTTTTTATGATATCTTTGAGAAACAGATTCTCTGGTTTATTTAAAAAAAATTTTTTTATAGCTTTTCATTTACAAGTTATATGCATGGGTAATTTTACAGCATTGACAATTGCCAAACCTTTTGTTCCAATTTTTCCCCTCCTTCCCCTCCCCCTGCCTCCCCTAGATGGCAGGTTGACCAATACATGTTAAATATGTTAAAATATAAATTAGATACAAAATAAGTGTACATGTCCAGTTATTTTGCTGTACAAAAAGAATCAGACTCTGAAATACTGTACAATTAGCCTGTGAAGGAAATAAAAAATGCAGGTGGACAAAAATATAGGGATTGGAAAGTCTATGTAATGGTTCTTAGTCATCTCCCAGAGTTCTTTCACTGGGCATAGCTGGTTTAGCTCATTACTGCTCCATTGGAACTAATTTGGTTCATCTCATTGCCAAAGATGGGCAGGTCCATGAGAATTGATCATCATATAGTATTGTTGTTGAAGTATATGATGATCTCCTGGTCCTGCTCATTTCACTCAGCATCAGTTCATGTAAGTCTCTCCAGGCCTTTCTGAAATCATCCTGATGATCATTTCTTACCAAACAATAATATCCCATAATATTCATATACCACAATTTATTCAGCCATTCTCCAATTGATGGGCACCCACTCAGTTTCCAGTTTCTGGACACTACAAAGAAGGCTGCCACAAACACTTGCACATACAGGTCCCTTTCCCTTCTTAAAGATCTCTTTGGGATATAAGCCCAGTAGTAACACTGCTGGATCAAAGGGTATCCACAGTTTGATAACTTTTTAAGTATAGTTCCAAATTGCTCTCCAAAATGGCTGGATGTATTCACAGTTCTACCAACAATGTATTAGTGTCCCTGTTTTCCCACATCCCCTCCAACATTCCACATTATCTTTCCCTGTCATTCTAGCCAATCTGACAGGTGTGTAGTGGTATCTCAGAGTTGTCTTAATTGCATTTCTCTGATTAATAATGACTTGGAGCATATTTTTATATGGTTAAAAATAGTTTCAGTTTCTTCATCTGAGAATTGCCTGTTCATATCCTTTGACCATTTATCAATTGGAGAAGGGCTTGATTTCTTATAAATTAGAGTCAATTTTCTATATATTTTGGAAATGAGGCCTTTATCAGAACCTTTGACTATAAAAATGTTTTCCCAGTTTATTTCTTCCTTTCTAATCTTGTCTGCATTAGTTTTGTTTGTACAAAAACTTTTCAATTTGATATAATCAAAATTTTCTATTTTGTGATCAGTAATGATCTCTAGTTCTTTTTTGGTCATAAATTCCTTCCTCTTCCACAGATCTGAGAGGTAAACTATCCTGTGTTCCTCTAATTTATTTATAATCTCATTCTTTATGCCTAGGTCATGAACCATTTTGACCTTATCTTGGTGTATAGTGTTAAGTGTGGGCCAATTTCTGGTTTATTTTAAAGACAAAATCTAAAAGCCAACCGAGGCATGTGAACCAAGCTATAGAAATAGGACTTGTCATTGGATAGATAATGATTATAATAAAGGAGAATTTAAAATTTGTCTAAGAGAAATTAGAAAGGTTCATCCAACTCCTCTTAGCACGAGCCTGTTGTACAGAGAATGGAGAATGCTTTATTTTTATCTAGTTTATATCCCTTTAGGCATCCAGAACAGTGTCCTTCAACCAGTCATTTTAAATAACAATTATTTAAGAGCTTATTACGTGGTAGTCATTGTGCTAAAACCAGGGACCACAAAAAAAGTGAAACACTCCGTGTCTTCATGGAGCTTAAATCCTAATGGAGGAGAAAATGTGTGTTTCTCATTAAATGGACAGTTTTTTTTTTTTTTAAATAGAAGGTATAAAGCAAAGACCTCAATGAAGAGATTTGAGAGAATTTATTATTTTTCTATTACATAATAATGACAACCAATTATTCAATTAGGATTAAGGTTTTTCCTTTTTTATTTCCTCTTTCAGGGATCAGTCCTTATAAGTCATTCAGTCAGTCTCTGAATAATATTAATGATAGGTGAGACTGTCCAAATCCTCCTAGTATATGGTCTGTGATCTTGGGTAGGACCCCACCCAACTAGAAGACCTTACAAATAGAAACTAATTTAGGTGAATTCTTGCCCTTAGGAAATAAGCCCATGTCATTGGAATCCTCTATTAGAATTTAGGATGACCTAGCTTATGAGGGAGAAAAACAATAAGAGTGATTTGGATAGAGATAGATTCCTTTTTCCATATTGCAGGAAATGGCTAAGTCTCATGACCAAGTGATGTCCTCAGCAGGAGCTGAAAACTCTGAGCCTTCCCCCTTATTAAATGCCTTCCAATTGAGGTTGATTTTCACCTATCAGGGGTACCTCCTCTTCTTCCAGTATGTAAGCAATCAGGGATTCCCATGGTTTATTTTTTAGTTACATAGAGAGAAACCACTGACCATCAATTTATTGATTATTTGCTTGCCTAATTAACAAATTGATTATTAAGTACCCAGAATCTCTGTCCCTTAGGCTTTTCATTTTTCACCAGTTGTGTGGAAGTGCTTTGAAAAGTTTCAGAAGAGAAAATTTTAAATGATTGTTATAAATGAAATAGAGGATAAAACAGAGAGATATAAAAGGATTATCCTATATTGAGGGTCCTACTGATAGTAGCTTTTATAAAGGACAACATAGGGATGGGAAGAATAAAAAAAAGTAGAACATTTCAGAATGTAGAAAGTAGAAATATTGCAGAATGAGTTCAAGCAAAGTATCAACGAATGGGAGAAGTTTTGTAGGTGAAAAAAAGTTAGTAGAATGTTCTCTATCTGGTCTTGCCTTGCATTCTTGTCCCATGATATTAATTCCTGTGTAACTACCCCTTAGCAAAGACTTGACTGGCCATAAAATCTCCTGGAATTTTTAGTTCTTTCCGGTGTGGGAAGAGCAAAAATTAATGTGAAATCAGCTCTCAGACAAGGAAGGGAAAAGATTTTTTTTTTTTTTATGTATGGTCAGTATGAGAGTTTTGGGATTCTCAAGACAATAAAGAAGAGAAAAAAAAAAGGGAGAGGTGACAGACATACTATGGCAGCAATATATCCTGGGCAGCAACTACTGTCCACCAAATATGCATTTGCCTTCTGTAAGATTATAAGAGATGGTTTTTATTTAAATGGACAAGCTGGGAGGTATATTGAACTATTTGTTTTTCATCTTGGTCTATGCCTCCAGCAGATAGAGCTAGAAGAGAAACAAATGTACTGAGGGAAATATGTAGGTGCTATTCTACCTAGTTGTATTTCTTTTTGTGATTTTAAATTTGTTCCATTTAAGAATACATAAATTGGGCTTAATATTATTTCTAATTAGTACATATAATTGGCTATATCTTTATTTGCTTGGTGTCCTTTTGTTTGCATCATGGAGGTGCAAAGAGAGACATGAAAAAGACAAAGATAATTCCTAATGCAGGATTGGGAGCTCATTCACTGGTGCCCCAATCTGTTCTTAGAGCTGTGCATGAGTCATTTCACAACTACTGTTCAAAGTGAAGAATTATTATATATGAGGATTCTATTTTATAAACCTGCCTCACAGACTAAAGTCAAGTTACACCTGTTATAAAAAACTAGGGTTGTGTGTGTGTGTTTGCCTATACCTTCACAATGCCTGCAGTAGCAGTGGCAACAGCATGTGAGACTGTCACCTTCAAATGACAGATACTTTATTCACAAAATAGAAGCAATATTTTTGAAATGGAAGCTAAAATATGCTCCCATATTTTGATAAGGACTTACAGCAATAAAAGAAAGTTGTATTACTGTCTCTTCAATAATAATACACACAAATGTGTGCTTAGAGATATGTTTATATATATATATATATATATATGTTAGCAATAGAAGAAAGTTCTTATTGACTTTAATACATATACATGCATACATATATGTGTACATATTGTATTGAAGTTGTATTATATTCAAAGTATAAGCATATATATGGATATATTGTGTTGAACAATACACACACATATAAACATCAATGTATATGTATTAGTATGTGTAGAGCAAACATGTAAATTAAAGCTATTTTTCATTTCTTTGCATGAATGTGATGAAGGTATCTGAGAATTGAAAATGGAGCAATGATTCTTGCTCTACATGACATAGAATCCTTGAGATTTCTTAATAATGAAGATGAAATTAGTCACTAGCAGATGATTGAATATTCACTGCAGTAACCTTTGTACTAAGTTTCTTGTGCTATGTTCCCCAAAAAGTAATGGGTTTGTACAAGCAAAAAATTGAAAATACTATCCTTTAATCCATATTCAATCTCCATAGTTCTTTCTCTGAATGTGAATAGTATTTTCTATCCCAGATCTATTGGAATTACCTTGAAATTGGAGAAGGTATGAGTCTGAGAAATCAATTCTAGGAAAGATTTTGATAAACTGAAGAGAGTGCAGAGGAGGACAGATTGATGAAAGGTCTTTAGTTCATATATGTGAAGTATGGTGGAAGGAATTAGAAATGTTTTCCCTGAAGCATAAAAGACTGAAAGAAATAGACAAATGATTGTAAACCTATTATATACAACTTGCTGTTCCTTTTAAACATATAATAAAGTTGACATATAATCTTAGTTTTCCTTTTTTTCTTCCCTCCTACCACTGCTTAACATGTGACTCACATGTAATAAGCATAGTTAACGTTATTTCTTATCTCTTTGTGTGGAATTGGGTAAATCACTTAACATTCCTGGATCTCATAATAATAAATGTTGGAGGGGATATGGGAAAATTGGGACACTAATGCATTGTTGGCGGAGTTGTGAAATGATCCAGCCATTCTGGAGAGCGATTTGAAACTATACCCAAAGAGCTACAAAACTGTGCATCTCCTTTAATCCAGCAGTATCACCCCTGAGTCTGTATCCCAAAGAGATTATAGAAGAGGGAAAAGGATCCACACATGCAATAAAAGTTTGTATCAGCCCTTTTTGTAGTGGAAAAGAATTAAAAATTGAGTTGTTGCCCTTTAGTTGGGGAATGGGTGAATAAGTTTTGGTATATGAATGTAAAAGGATATTATTATTCTATAAGAAAAGATGAGCACACTGATTTTAGAAAAGCCTGGAAAAACTTACTTGAACTGATACTGAGTAGAATCAGGAAAACATTGTACACAGTAAGAACAAGATTATGTGATGATCAATTGTGATGGGCTTGGCTCTTCTTAACAATGCAGTGATTCAAAACAATTTCAATAGACGTGGGATGGAAAATGCCATCCACATCGAGAGAGAGAACTATGGAGACTGAATAGATTGAAGGATAGTATTTTCACCTTTTTATTTGTTTATTTCTTTTCTTTCTCATAGTTTCTTCACTTTTTGTCTGATTTTTATTGCCCAACATGACAATATGGAAGTCTGAAAGGATTGCACAAGTTTAACCCATATCAGATTGTTTGCTGTCTTGGGGAGGAGGGAGGTAAGGAAAGGAAGGAGGGAGAAAAATTTGAAATAAAAGCTTTGCAAAAATGAATGTTGAAAACTATCTTTACATGTATTTGGAAAAATAAAATTCTACTGAGGGTAAAAAATCCCTGGGTCTGTTTCTTCATATATAAAATGAGGGAGTTAAACTTAGATGACATCTGAGATTATCTTTTCCAGCTCAATGTCTATTACCCCATGATTTCAAATGAGGGGTAGCCAATTCTTCTCTAGACAGACCATTTTGCTTTGGAATAATTGTTATTATTAGGAAGATTTTGCTTTATACAAAGTCTAAATTTTCCCTTTTGATAACTTTTAGTTATTCTTCCTAGTTCTGCTCTTTAGAACTAAGTAAAACAAATTTAGTCGCTCTTTCATTTGATTGGTCTGTCTCTTTAAGTCTTTTATGCTCTAGATAATCCCTAATTTCTTCCACCATTCCTCATGTAATATGAATTAAAGACCTTTCATCAATCTGTACGTCTCTGCACTCCCTCCAGTTTATCAAAATCTTTCTTAGAACTGATTTCTTAAACTCACATCTACTTCTCCAAACCTAATGTTATCAGTTTAGTCTAGGCCCTTTATATCTTCATATCTAAAATACTCTATGAGAATCCCAGAAAATCTATCCCACTCCATTCTACCCACACACACCAGAATTAGCCTCTATCTTCTTTGGTGATTAATCAAATTCTATATACCTGATTATAAATCCTATGTATTCAGAGTGACTAGATTAACAAGAATAGAATATAAAAGTAGATATCTATGTTTCAGCAAACAGTTGTATAAAGTCACTCAAACTCTTCCTTGTGGATAAGACAGAAAGTTGTAAACTAGAGGTCAGTACAATTGGATAGAGTCAGAACTGACTGACTAATAATCAGACCAAACAGAGTAGACATTAAAAGCTTGATATTATCATGGAAGAAAGTCCAATATTGAAACAAAGTATAAATATACAAAGATTTAGGCTTATTCTGCTGGATGTCAGAGGACAGAACTAGGGAATTCCACTAATGAGTATATCTCTAGAATCAATTTTGGGCATTTTACTGCGAAATAATTTTGTCAGTTGCTTGTCTGAAGGTACAGATGGTATATTATCCAATCTGTAAATGGTGCAAATCTAAAAGGAATGGTTTACATGGAGTCATTCTGATAGAGTTGGACTTTTGGGTCAGATCACTGGACAATCTAAATAGAATGAAATTTAACAGAGACAAATCTGAATCACTGCATTTAGATTTTTAAAAAATCAGCTATAAAATACAAAATAAGGAAGGAAAGTCTAGTTAGCATTATATATGAAAAATATTTGAATGTGTTAGCAAACTATAGTCATTATCAATTAACAATATAATATGGCAGCCCAAATGCCTAAAATATTTTTCTTACATTGCATTAATAGAAACATAGTTTCAAGAATGAGAGAAATAGCAAACAGTCCTGTGAAACTTTGCCTAGAAAAACTAGATCTGAAGTAGCATAATCAATTTTTAGGAATGATATTGATCCTTTCTCAAAGGTAATGATGGTACTGATGTGACCAATATGATAAGGGAATTCAAAAAGCATGTCATAATACTTTGAAGAAACTAAGGTTATTTAGCTGAGGGTGAAGAGCGAGAGGGAATAATTTTGTAGAAATATGTGATACTATGGACCCTGCCACCTAAAAGTCTGGTTGTTAGATCCCCTACCTCTCTCCACCCAAATGTCTCCAATACTCTTAAGAAGGTTTAGACTCTCTGCCAGTGCCTCCAAATCCCACAGATGTTGTTTCTACAGTTGTAGGGAATTGCTCCCTTGCATACCAGTTCCACTGAGAGTCAGATAAGCTTTTACAAAGGAATATTTACTTCAAAAGGTATAATGACAAATGTACAAACTCACTCCCCTAACTTATAGAAGGCATAACCCTATTTCTCCAATGCACCACTCTCTGGGAAGGGGAAGAGGATTAGGTTTATAATTTAACTCTGTTCCAATAGAACTCAGGGTTACACAGATGCAATATGTTTGAGATAAGATTTGAGCTCAGGTCTCCTTACTCCAAGTCAGATCAATTGCCACTGACAGGGCAATATTGTACTTTGAGATAGATGGTGGTTGCAACTTGATTTACCTCGTGTATGCTGATGGGAGGCAGCATATGCCAGGCAAATCATTATAGCTACCACTGGACCACCATCTTTCTTCAGATTCAAAGGAGACAGCCTAGGACCCTGAAGTCTTTGGAACAGTGATGCTTCTAGCCCAATTCCTGAAGCTATTATCTTGGGAATGAACCCCTTATGTAGTCTAGTGATTGTTCCTTCCAGAACTAAGGTCACAGAACAAAGTTCTTATCACTAAAGTCTTTCTCAATGTCAGATGGTTCAGCATCAGAAATTGATGCTGATTTTATCAGTGGAAATAAGATCAAAACAGAGATAGGGGATTTGTTCTGGTGCTCAGACCTTTACCTATATTACTTGTGGTTGAAACCTTTTGTATCACTTCCATCAGAATGTGAGCTCCCTAAGAACATGGATCAGCTTATTTTTCTCCTCGTATTCCCAATACCTTGCACAATGCTTTATTCATTGTTAGTGCTTGATAAATGCTTCATTCATCCATCAATTCATTCTTACTCACTGTACTATCTCTTTGCTTTTCATTTTTATGTTTTGGTATTATTTGTTTTTATAACTAGGTTACAAGCCTAGATAGCAAATGTTGTCCAATGTTTCTTTTGTATCCTCTAAGATTCAGGTTCCCAAGAGTCATTTTATGGATGTACCATATCTAATATATCCACCTCATTGAATATTCTGAAAGCACTTTGGAACCATTTTGAAGAGGAAAATTAAATATTGAAATGTCTAAATAGATCTGTTAAAATCACAGTATTATATAATACTTTCTGTTCAATTATTCTTATCAGACTTGGTTTTGGTGCTTTTCTCTTGCATATATTTTAAAAATTCTGGTCTTGTGCATCAAGCAATGATTTTGTTAATAGAACAAGGTAGGGAAGTCATTGTAGCCTTCATAGAAAACACACGCTCATGTTATTTAAGCAGTTTTATAAACCTTGAATCTCTAGGAATGACTTGTTCTTTGTTCTGTGTTTTTCTTCCCCAACCATGGAACTTTCAGTAAGTACAGCCTTCACAACATCTTTGAATAGATTATAGACATTTGTTTTCAATGTTAAAATGTATCTTGGCATGTTCTTAGTAAGGCCAAATTTATCTAACTCAATTCTATAACATTGAACTTTTAGGAATTACCTATCTATAATTGAGAGATCTAGATTGTTTTTTTTTAAACCTTGCTTAATGGAATAAATTAAACAAGGAAATAGGGGCACAAGGTACAACTAAGAAGAAATGAAAATTTCTAAAGAAATTCATGTTTATGTTTGCTGACAAAATATTCCATTCTATAAATGGAAAAGGGTATTAACAAGCATGTACTGTAATAAGAAACCATGATTTACTATTAGGAAACTCGAAAACTTGTAGGAAGTTGTGAATCAATTTTTGGCTTATCCCATTTCTATCTTTTTTAAATTTTCTATTCACATTCATAGTTAAATTGTTATGTCAGAGTAACACTTTGAGCAGTTATTTTTGGAATATCACTATCATGTGCTCAATTTCCTGGATGCCACCAGATTTGAAAATTTTAAATTCACCCAATCCTTTTACATCATGAAAATAAACACCTGTTATAAATGCTACTCTGAGCAAGGAAATTTATTATTGCCTGATAACATTTGGCCAAAATGTTTTTCTGCTGAGATGGCCAAATAAAGCAAAATGTTGAGTACTATAAGGAAAATACCCTAGACTGCAAAAGCCCTGATGAAAGAAAGTGACGCCAAAAGTTCATGTAAAGCCTCAAAAATATTTGACTTCAAGCACAAGAAGAAATGAAATAAGAAATATAAATGAAATGGCTAAGGAGGAAAGAATGACAAAGAGAACTGAATCCTTAGAATAGATGGTAGAAAATCTCATCCAAGAATTGATTGTCCTAAAAATTAGAAGGGGCCAAATTTATGAACAAGAACTCAATGAGACAACAAGAAATAGTAAAACAAAGTAAAAAAAATTGGAGAAAAGAAGAAGCCAAATGGTCTAGAAAACAAGTCATGGAGAAATAATCAAAGAATTATTGAACTATCTGAAATCTTAACTAAAGCAAGGTTTGAATAATAAAGAAAACTGCCAAAAAGCAGAGAGCAAAGAAAAAAGATACACCAGTTGCCTCAGAAAAGAAACCCCCAAATAAAAACTGTGAGGAAAATAAGAGCAAAATCCATATCTTCCGGGTCAAAGAAACAATATTATATGTAGCCAAATAGAAACTTCAAATTTCAAGGAGACAGAGTGATCACACAAGACTTGGCGCCCTAAAGCAGTAGAGCTCAGAATATATTTTTAAAAAATTGAAATAAAAGAATATAATAAGGATAATCTATCTGACAAAACTAGGTACCTCCACATCATGGGGATTAGGGGTGTGATACCCTGCAATTAGAAAAATCTGGACTATTATGGCATTAAAAGATAAAATATGTTGTTATTGTACAATACTGTGCATATATTTTATGTATTTCTGAGTTTTTAACCCCTTTCTTTGTTATCTGCTGGCCTTCGTATGTCATCTATGACTTCTACAAAACTCCCCCCCCCAAATTCCTACTTAATTTTCCATGCCAGACTATGATATATTGAAATCATGATGGGGAAAGTTGCAATGTGGAAGGCTAACTGTATATTCTTAAGGAGGAAAATATGGATCTTTAATGAAATAGTGGATTTCTAAGCATTCTTTGAGGAAAAAAAGATGACCTAAGCAGACATTTTGAAACGGAAATAAATACAGGAGCCAAAAAAATACATAAAATGGCAAACACATTTATATAAGTGGAAGGGAATGTATGATGATAAGTTGTTTATATGCTAATAGGGTGGTAAGAAACCACTGTCTTCTCAGAACCCTATTATCTTTAAGGGTCACAGAGAAAGATGAATATTACCTGTGAGTCACAGAAGGATTCCAGGACTGGCTCTCTCTCTCTTTGTCTCTCTGTCTCTGTCTCTCTCTTTCTATATGTGTGTGTCTATCTATCTCTGTGTCTGTCTGTCTCTTTCTGGCTGTCTGTATTTCTGTCTCTGTCTCTGTCTCTCTATCTCTGTCTCTGTTTCTCTATGTCATCTCTCTTTCTCTAACTGTTTTTCTCTCTTTCTCTCTGTCTTTGTCTTTCTTTGTCTCTCTGTCTTTTTCTATTTCTCTGTCTCTCTGTCTTTTTCTCTGTCTCTCTTTCTCTGTCTTTCTGTCTGTCTCTCTGTCTCTTTCTTTGTATATGTTTGTGTATTACTTTAACATATAAATACTTAGAAGAAAAGGTGATCAAACTATAGAAATTTGGGTTGGAGAATTTGGAGAATATTGGAGAAACAGCAAAACTATAATAGAGGGAGAATTTAATGGATTCTTTCTATTCTGAGAGAAATCTAACCAAAAAATAAACAAGATGCCAAATAGAATTTTAGAAAAAATAGAGAAGATAGACCTATGGAAATAGAACTAAAGATGAATTTACATGATCTTTAGTTTATATCTATATATGCAATCCTTATAAAAATTGGATATTTTTTGGGGAAAGACCTCAGTAATACTTTAGGAAAGCAGAAACTCAAAACACCTCATCTTCTGATCACTATACCTTAAATATTATAGTCAACAAAAGACTGTTGAAGAAATAATTAAAAAGTAATTGGAGACTAAATAATCTTCTAAAGGACTAGTGGGTCAAAGATCAAATTATTAAAAAAATTCAAACAAGAAAATGAAAATAATTAAACAACACATCCAAACTTGTAGGATGCAACAAACTGCTCATGGTGGGATATTTATATTTATAAAAACTTTTATCATCAAGTGAAAGAATAACTCAATGAATTTCGCGTGCACTATAAAATTAGAACAAATCAAAATTAGTCAATTAGACAACAGTATAGAAATTCTGAAAGTTAAACATGATATTATTAAAACTAAAAGCAAAAAAAAAAAAGAATTAGTAAATGAAAGTAGGGTGTATTTTTAAAAATTTAAATAGGCAACCAGTAATCTATTTTTAAAAATTCATAGAAAAATGAAAAATTTGCAAAAGATGAAGAACCAACAAAAGAAATTATTAGAATCTTTTTTGCCCAATTATATGCTAACATAACTAATGACATAGAGGAAATGAATTAATGCTTACAAAAGCAAAATATCCATATTAACAAAAGAAAAAAATATATTTCATTAGACTTTTAAAGAGCAATTAATTCCAATATATAGAAACTGTTTTCATTATTGGACAAGAGGCATGTACCTAAATGGTTTCTGTGAGACAAATATCTTCACAGCTAAACATGGGAAATACAAAACAGAGAAATAAAATATAGAACAATATCTTTAAAGAGTAATGATTAAAATTAATATAAAATGTTTGCTAGAATAAATATTAAAATGTTATATACCAAAACCAGGATGACTTTGTATCAAACTGCAGGGCTGGTTTGACATAAGGAAAATTATAAATGTAATAAATCATTTCAATTATACATATACCTATACATAGATGTTGAAAGAATGTAAAAAAAAAAAAAACAGAAAAACTGGGGCACCTGGGAGAGGGACACAATAGATGGCACAATGGCACAATAGATAGAGCACTGGCCCTGAAGTCAGGAGGTCCTGAGTTCAAATTCAACTTCAGACACTTAATACTCTCTAGCTATGTGTCCCTGGGCAAGTCACTTAACCCCAATTGCCTCAACAAAAAAAATAGAATAACCATTTTTGTTAAAAACACTAGAAAGTATAGAGAATTTTTTCAATATTGAAGGTATAGTAGGAATGCCTTTAATATGGCTATTTAACATGGTCCATTAAATTATTAGAAATTTGTAGCATCTTTCATGTGGTGGCTGATAATCTGAATTTCTTCCTTTGAGAATTGGCTATTGATATCCTTAAACTATTTATCACTTGGGGAATGACTCTCATTCTAATCAGTTACTTTTATATATTTTGGATATGACATTTATCAGAAAAAAACTTGCTGCAGTGATTTTTCCAATTTCTGATTTTTCTTCTAATTTTAACTATATTACATGTCTTTCTGCAAATACTTTTGAAAATTTTTGATTTTGGAGAATCAAAACTCTTTGTTACCTATTTCTTCTCTGCTGTATATTTAGTCATGAATTCTTCCCTTATCTATTGCCTTACTTTTTTATGACATTCTTCTTTATTTCTAAATCATGTAACCAGTAGGAGTTTATTAAGGCATATAAGGTGAGATATTGGTCTATACCTAAATTCTTCAAATTTTTTTTCATTTTTCTCAGTAGTTTTTATCTAACAGTGAATCTTTACCCCCTGTAAATGGGATCTGTGGTTTTATCAAACACTATAATACTGTATTTATTTCCTTTTACATACTCTCTCTATTTCAATCTCTTATTTATTTATTTTTTTAATGAGTACCAATTCATTTTAATGATTACTGTTTCACAGTATAGTTTGAGATCTGGTGCTGATCTTTCTTCCTTCCCATTTTGTTTCATTATTACCCTTTAGATTCTTGAATCCTCTATATGAATAATTAGTTTTCTAATTCTATAAAATAATCCTTTGGTAAATTGATTGCTATAGCATGGACTAGTTCAATAATTTAGATAATAATTATTTTTTATCATATTGCTTTGATCAATCGACAATTAATATTTCTCTATTTAATACTTCTAAAAATATCTTTATTTTTATTTGGAATTTATATAGTATCTTACTTAATTCTATAATTCCTTAATATAAAATTTCTCTTTACTTCCTGGATTTTATTGGTAATATGCAGGAATTCCAATTATAGAAAGATAAAAGAAAACCTTGAAAGACTTTAGAACTCTGATTAATATAGTGATAAACCACCAATCTGGAAAACTGAGAATGTAAAATACTATTCATCTTCCAGAAAGATGATAGACTTAAAATCCACAATGAGACATATATTTTTGGACATGACTAATATGGGAATTTGTTTTGTTGGACTATGTATATATTTATTGTGAAGGTTTCATTCGTTATTATTATTATTACTATTATTATCATTATTGTTCAATGTGAGGGAACATGAAAAGAAGAAATAATAAATGCTTTTAAAAATAAATAAACTTTTTCAAAAATTTAAAAGAGAAAAAGAAAGGATAATAATAATTATTCAAAGAGATAATTTTGGCATCCCTTTCAAGCATTTGTGTGTGTGTATGTATTTGTGTGTTTTGCTACTGTGATTTTATAGGCTCTGTTCTAAGAAATATTAATGGAAATAGTCATTTCAACAATTCAAATTATTGCAATAATTTCCTGGTTTATCCCCATGCCTTAAGTCACTCTTTATTCTTACTCATTCTCCACTTATTAATTCTCATGAATAAACTCCACTATTACCTCTAGGATCAAATATAAAATCCTATATCTGTCATTGAAAGCACCCTGAGTCTTTCAAACACTATTCCCATGCGTAGATGTTCAGATCTACATATATCCACTCTAGATAACTGATCTTCTTGCTAAACTGTCATACACAAGACAGTATCTCCTGATTGCATTGTCACTGGCTGTCTATCATCCCTGAAATGCCCACCTTCCTCACATTTGATTTTTTGTTTCTTTGGCTTTCTTTAAGATTAAAAGCTTACTTTTTGTAAGAAGCCTTTGTAACCATCACAGTTCCTATATTCCCATCCAGTGCCTTCTCTCTGAGATGGCCTTCCATTTATGTTATATTTTTGGTAGGTTCATTAGTATTCTTGTTTTGTCTCTCCCAGTAGAATTTGAGTTCCTTGAGTTAGTAAATATTATTACTTTTGTATCTAGAACACTTAACACTTAATGCTTATCCCATTGTTGTTCCATTCTGCTGACCCCATGGACCATTATTGCTCGTGAGATTTTCTTAACAAAGATATTTGAATGATCTACTAGATCGAGGTAAACAGAGATTAAATAAGTTGCCTAGGATCCCATAGCTAGTAAGTTCCTGAGTTCCAGATTTGAACTCAGATCTTCCTGATGCCAGGCCCAGTGCTCTATCCATTGAGCCATTCAGCTGCCTTGACTAACCTATAATAAGTGTTTAATAAATACTTGTTGACTAACTCAAATGCAGCTGCTATTCTCCCAGCCAGTCAATTCCACTTCTGTTATTATGTCTAGCTCTATATCTGTACATATCCAGAACACAATTCTGCTTGCTTATCCTTTACAAGTTTTAGTGTGTGTAGTGTGATGGCTTATTCAGTCCTTCTTTTGTCTGTCCATTAATTGTCTGTAAGCTCTTACCAGATGAGTTTACGTTCTAAACTAATATTGTCTTTGGTTGCAATACCCTTCTATTTGGCAAAGAAGCAAAGTATTTGCTGACTTGGGTGTTTCAGACTCTTTTAGTCTCTTTATTATGGTAATATATTTATATTAGCTTACATTTCTATATGAAAATTTTTTTAATATTAATACCCTTTCCTCTGGTAGTTTTCTATTTTTTGGCATCAATAAATTTGTTTAAATGTCAGATTGGAATGATTTTAATTTCATGCCATATTTTCTCTTTTTTATTCTTTTAAGTTTTTATTAATTTTTATTTTTGCTCTAATAAGTCATTTCTCTGACAATATATGAATAGCTGAGTCAGAAATAGTTCCCATTTTAGTAATGAGTCATTTTCTGCCTGCAAAAATGTATTCAGTTTCATATTTTCTTGTTGCTCTCTGGTTCTTGCCAAATATTGCACATTCTAGTTCTTTCTTGTGTAGTGCTCTTTTCTTCTATGTACTCTTTATTTTATGCTCCTGAGCCTTATTTTTGAACATATTTTTATCCTTTTTGCCTATTCCCACCTTTGCATTGGAGTCATTAATTACCAAGGTATTGTTGTTCATTTGTTTTTCATTCATGTTCAACTCTTCATGATCTCATTTTGGGCTTTCTTGGAAAAGATGCTGAAGTGGTTTGCCATTTCCTTTATTTTAAAGGTGAAATAACTGAGGCAAACAGGATGATATAGCTAGTATGTGTCTGAGGTCAGAATTGAGGTCAGAAAGATTAGTCTTCCTGACTTCAGCCCCCGTGTTTTAACCTCTGTGCCATGTAGTTGCCCCTTATCAAGATATATCTAGATAAAATGTCACATTATAGATTTATTAATATTTGATAGTATTGATAACTACATTGCCAATAATTGTTATTTTCTATTATATTTCTATGGATAGATAGTATTGATCATTTCAATATACAGATTTAATGTTTAGGTCTTCATAGAATTCTTCTACCTCTTAATCTAGGTCTTCAAATATTGACTTCTCTGGGACTCACTTTTTAATTTGCAAAACCAAGTTAGCAATACTTATCCTATTAGAGTCAAAGATTTGTTACTTAGATACAAGTAACCTTCCTGTGACCTTCCTGCTGAGATCCCTCTCACCACAAATACAGAAAGTAACTTCTTCTCTTCTGTGTGATTCCCATCCATGTCTTCTTGTAAGTCTATTGTAAAAGGATTTATAACATTCTTGAGGATTTTTCTCATTCTTTTGATACATAAAAAGTACCAGTCTAGATCTGGGCCTATCTTTAAATTTCCCTAGAGGAATTAGCTACTTCTTTGAATCACAACTATTTAGGAGGACATCATTATATCCATATTTGTGCATCATGATTGGCAACTCCACACACATCTTTCATTATCTTTTGGTTTATCTATAGTCTTGATTCTTCTGAGAATGCGGTATTTCATGATTCACATCCATGTAGTACCGCTGAAAGAATATTGATGTTAAAGAGATAAAATTTTGCTTCAGTTAGGGATCATTGAAATAATATTTATGTAGAAAATTATGTTTGCAAAGTATTATCTCTTTTTTTCCCCTCACAACACCCTTTTGAGATAAATTCTATTATTATCCCCATTTTAAACATGAGGAAACTATGTATATGAATATGTGTAGAAATGTGTGTAAATATTATATAAGCATTCTGAATGGACAGTCATCTGGGCCTCAATTTTATAAGGTTGAATTGAGTTTGAAATATTTATCATATGTGGGAGTTTGAATTTATAATTTTCTAATTTAATGCCTTGTGTAATTGAAGGAGGGTCAAACAAAATCACTGCTGTCATTCCATTTTTCAAGAATGGTGTATGATTTTAACATAAGTATGGTAAACACCTCATTGGGAAGAATTTTTAAGAAGTTATTGTGCTCTTTTTTGGTTTTGGATAAATAAACCATAAATGTAGCAGATAACAAGATTATACATTTGAATCAATTATATGACTATAAAGCATGCCTTTTCCCTTATCATACCTCTTTTAATTAAGGATGTACTTGATAATGTACAGATTATTCTCAGGAAGGTTTTGTACAGTAGGCATATAAGTCAATCATCTATGTTATAAGATCCAAAATGAGGTTCAAGGTAGGAAAAATGCCTTGACAAGTTAAAACTGCTATTTAAAGATATTATTTTTATTACTAAATGTATTTTAAAGTGTATGCCAATATATTCCAGCTTCGCTCTAATCTTTTGGATACATCTCAAACTCTTACTCACAAATTACCAAGAAAAGTGAAGAAATGCTTTGCATATAACACTAATCACTAAGTATGATAAAAGGGAAGATGATGTATATTAGCCAATATTAAAAGTTCAGAAGTGATTTGCTAGAATATTGTAATGTACTTGTTGGTTTTCTGGAGGTCTTGGGAACAGCCTTTGTTTCAGTAGAGTAATCACCACAAGAATAGCCAGGTGTTAAAGTCCAAATTCTTTATTGTCTCCTTGCCTGTGGCTGGGCAACTTTCTGGAGCCTTTTAGACCAGCCTTGGTCTCAGTGGGGGGGAGCAGGAGGACAGGCTAGCCACAACGAGGATGATGAAGATGGAATGAATCCCTCTGAGTCCGAGGGCTTGTGCTCCAGCCTCCAGCCTTCTGTCTTCTCTGACTCAGTCTCCAACTCTCTCCATCCCTCAAGAGAGCCACCAGGAGCCTGACCAAACATGGAATGTCTCTCCCTCTCAGTCCCACCCTGGCTGAGTTTGTCTTAATTTATATGCTCGACAGTAAGTATAAACCAATCATTATATCACTAGGAAACCATTATTTGTTGTAAGATTAAATCAATCATACTGAACTTAGAGAACTATTTAATCACTGTGCTAAACTAGATAACCATTGTCTCATCAATTCCACCGAATTAGCACCTTGTAAGAATCCTTGTTTCAAGTTCAGAGTTCTGGCTCATTATAGAATATAAAGTAAAAAGCAAGAGCTAACATGAAGTTTGGGGACTATCTAAGAATTTATCTTATGGGACCTCATTATCAGATCCCATTTCCAAAATTCATTTAGAATTGTACCCCAAAACTACAATTTCTATTCAGTTTTCTAAATTTTTAATGAGTCAAAACTGTGACTCATTTGGAAAGTATATTTTGGAAATATTTTCCTTGGAAAGACATTCAACATACATTTTTTAAAAGAACAAAGCTGTTTTCATTTTTTCATGTAGGCCTGCATGAAAAGGTCTCTCCCCTTCAAATGCAAGTGCCAGTGACAGATGTTTCTGTTTGACAGACATGAGCACTCTGATGCAGTTCTTATCTTCCAGTTATTTTCATTTTTTAAAATATGAGTTGCAATTTTGGAAACAGACATAGGTTTGTATAAGCTCCATGCTGCAAAGATTAGTCATTTTGAGGTTGTCAGTAGCTTAATGTGAAAACAACCAAACAGTTATTTGTGGTAAGTTGTTTTCTAAGTCAAAAACTTAGTCTATCTAAGAAAAACTCTTTCAAAGAAATTATTTGGTATCTATAGGTAAAATGATGGATTTTCATTTTCATTTTTTAATTTTATTATAGCTTTTTATTGACAGAATATATGCATGGGTAATTTTTGCAACATTGTCCCTTGCACTCACTTCTGTTCCAACTTTTCCCTTCCCTCCCTCTACCTCCTCCCCTAGATGGCAGGCAGTCTCATACATGTTAAACTTGTCAAAATATATCTTATATACAATATATGTGTGCATATAAGTACAGTTCTCTTGTTGCATGAGAAAAATTGGATTCAAAAGGTGAAAATAACCTTGGAAGAAAAAAAAATACAAGTAGTCCACATTCATTTCCCAGTGTTCCTTCTCTGGGTGTAACTGATTCTCTCCATAATTGAGCAATTTGAACTGGATTGGATCTTCTCTTTGTTGAAGATATCTACTTCCATCAGAATATATCCTCATACAGTATTGTTGTTGAAGTGTATAATGATCTCCTGGTTCTGCTCATTTCATTTAGCATCAGTTCATGTAAGCCTCTCCAAGCCTCTCTGTATTCATCCTGCTGGTCATTTCTTATACAAAAATAATATTCCACAACATTCATATACCATAATTTACCCAACCATTCTCCAATTGATGGGCATCCATTCAATTTCCAGTTTCTAGGTACTACAAAAAGGGCTGTCATGAACATTTTGACACATACAGGTCCTTTTCCCTTCTTTATGATCTCTTTGGGATATAAGCCCAGTAGTAACACTGCTGGATCAAAGAGTATGCACAGATTGATAGCTTTTTGGGCATAATTCCAGATTGCTCTCCAGAATGGTTGGATTTGTTCACAACTCCACCAACAATTGCATCAGTGTCCCAGTTTTCCCTTGTCCCCTCCAACATTTGGCATTATCTTTCCCTGTCACCTTAGCCAATCTGAAAGGCATGTAGTGGTATCTTGGAGTTGTCTTGATTTGCATTTATCTGATCAATAGTGATTTGGACCACATTTTCAGTTGACTAGAAGAAATTCCATTTCTTCATATGAAAATTATCTGTTCATATGCTTTGACCATTTATCAATTGGAGAATGGCTTGATTTCTTATAAATTAGAGTCAATTCTTTATTTTGGAAATGAGCCCTTTATCAGAACCTTTAACTGTAAAAATGTTTTCCCAGTTTATTGCTTTTCTTCTAATCTTATTTGCATTACTTTTGTTTGTACAAAAGTTTTTTAATTTGATATGATCAAAATTTTCTATTTTGTGATCAATAATGATCTTTAGTTCTTCTTTGGTCATAAATTCCTTCCTCTTTCACAAGTCTGAGAGGTAAACTCTCCTATGTTTCTCTAATTTATTTATAATCTTGTTCTTTATGCCTAAATCATGAATCCATTTTGATCTTATCTTGGTATGGGTCCATGCCTATTTTCTGCCATACTAATTTCCAGTTTTCCTAGAAGTTTTTGTCAAATAGTGAATTCTTATATCAAAAATTGGGATCTTTGGGTTTGTCACACATGAAATTGCTATAGTGATCAGCTATTTTGTCCTGTGAACTGAACGTATTTCACTGATCAACTAGTCTATTTCTTAGCCAATACCAAATGGTTTTGGTGACTGCTGCTTTATAATATAGTTTTAGATCAGATACAGCTAGGCCATTTTCATTTCATTTTTTTTTCATTAGTTTCCTTGAAATTCTTGACTTTTTTTCTTCCATATAAATTTTGTGGCTATTTTTTTTTTTAGGTCATTAAAATCCTTTCCTGGAAGTTTGATTAGTATAGTACTAAATAAATAAGTTAGTTTAGGTAGTATCATCATCTTTATTATATTAGCTCGGCCTATCTAAGAGCACTTAATATTTTTCCAATTGTTTAGATCTGACTTTATTTGTGTGGAAAGTGTTTATCTTTGGCAGATAGATTCCCAAATATTTTATACTATTGACAGTTATTTTACATGGAATTTCTCTTTGTATCTCTTGCTATTAGATTTTGTTGGTGATGTATAAAAATGCTGAGTATTTATGTGGATTTATTTTGTGTCCTGCACTTTGCTAAAGTTGTGAATTATTTCTAATAGCTTTTTAGTAGATCTCTGGGGTTCTCTAAGTATACCATCATATCATTTTCAAAGAGTCATAATTTGGTTTCCTCATTACCTACTCTAATTCCTTTAATCTCTTTCTCAACTCTTATAGCTGAGGTTAGCATTTCTAATACAATTTTGAATAGTAATGGTGATCGTGGGCAACCTTGTTTCACTCCTTATCTTATTGGGAATGGTTCCAGTTTATTCCCATTACATATGATGCTTATTGATGGTATTAAATAGATGCTCCTGATTATTTTAAGGAAAATTCTATTTATTCCTATTCTCTCAAGTGTTTTTATTAGGAATGGATGTTGGATTTTATCTATTAAGATGATCATATGGTTTTTGTTAAATTGATTATTGATATAGTCAATTATACTAATAGTTTTCCTAATATTGAACTAGTCCATATTGCTGGTATAAATCCTACTTGGTCATGGTGCCTTATCCTGGAAATGATTTTCTGTTATCTTTTTGCTAATATTTTATTTAAGATTTTTGCAATGATGTTCATTAGGGAGACTGGTCTATAATTTTCTTTCTCTGTTTTCAGCCTACCTGGTTTAGGTATCAGTACCAGGTCTGTGTCGTAAAAGGAGTTTGGTAGGACTCCTTTAATCCCTATTTTTAAAAATAGTTTATATAGCATTGGAGTTAATTGTTCTTTAAATGTTTGGTAGAATTCACATATAAATCCATCTGGTCTTGGGGATTTTTTCTTAGGGAGTTGGTTAATAGGTTGTTCTATTTCTTTTTCTAAAATGGGACTCTTTAGTATATTTACTTCTTCCTCTGTTAATCTGGGCAAGCTATATTTTTAAAGGCATTCTTCCATTTCATTTAAGTTGCCGAATTTATTGGCATAAAGTTGGGCAAAGTAACTCCTAATTATTGCTCTAATTTCATCTTCGTTAGTGGCAAGTTCTCTCTTTTCATTTTTAAGACTAACAATTTGATTTCTTCTTTCCTTTTTTTTATCGGATTTACTAAGGGTTTGTCTATTTTGTTGTTTTTTTTTTTCACAGAACCAACTTTTAGTTTTATTAACTAATTCAATAGATTTTTTTACTTTCAATTTTATTGATCTCTACTTTTATTTTTAGAATTTCAAGTTTAGTGTTTGACTGGGGGTTTTTAATTTGTTCCTTTTCTAGCAATTTTAGTTGCAAGCCCAATTCATTGACCTTCTCTTTATTTTATTCAAGTAGGCCCCTAGAGATATGAAATTTTCCCCTTATTACCGCTTTGGCTGCATCCCACACATTTTGGTCTCATTATTGTCATTTTCTTGGGTGAAATTATTAATTATGTCTATGATTTGCTGTTTCATCCAATCATTCTTTAGTATGAGATTATTTAGTTTCCAATTATTTTTGGTCTATTTTCCCCTGACTTTTTACTAAATGTAATTTTCATTGCATCATAATCTGAAAAGGATGCATTCACTATGTCTGCTTTACTGCATTTGAGTTTGAGGTTTTTATGTCCTAATATATGGTCAATTTTTGTATAGATTCCATGAACTGCTGAGAAGAAAGTGTACTCCTTTCTGTCTCCATTTAGTTTTCTCCAGATATCTATTATATCTAACTTTTCTAATATTCTTTTTACCTCTTTGACTTCTTTCGTATTTATTTTGTGGTTTGATTTATCTTGTTCTGAGAGTTCAAGGTTGAGTTATAGTATTGCTGTCTATTTCTTCTTGCAGCTCTCTTAATTTCTTTTTTAAGAATTTAGATGATACACCACTTGGTGCATATATATTTAATATTGATATTGCTTCATTATCTATGCTACTCATTAGCAAGATATGGTACCCTTCCTTATCTTTTTTAATTAGATCAATTTTTCTTTTTGCTTGATCTGAGATCAGGATGGCTACTCCTGCTTTTTTTACTTCACCTGAAGCATAGTAGATTCTGCTCCAACCTTTTACCTTTATTCTGTGTGTAGCTCCCTGCTTCAGGTGTGTTTCCTGTAAACAACATATTGTAGGATTCTGGCTTTTAATCTATTCTGCTAACCACTTCCTCTTTATGGGGGCATTTACCCCATTCACATTTATGGTTAAAATTACCAATTCTGTATTACTTGCCATCTTGTTAACCCCTGTTTATGCTTTTCTCCTTTCCCTCCTCCCTTCCCCCCTCCCCAGTATTGAACTTGTGAGCACCACTTGCTTCTCACAGCCCTCCCGTTTTAGTATCCCTCCCTCCACCTTAGAGTTCCTCCCCCTATCTTACCCCTTTTCCTCACAATTTCTGCCTTTCCTTCCACTTAGCTTACTCCTTCCTTTTTTACTTTTCCCCTCCCACTTTTCGATGATGTGGGAGAAGTTTCACCATGAATCGAATATGTCTAAAATTTTTCTTTAAGCCAATTCTTATGGCAGTAAGATACACACTATATTCATCCCCCTCCATTCTTTCTCTCAGATATAATAGGTTTCCTTTGCCTCTTTGTGAGATGTAGTACCCCTACTTTACCTTTTTTCTGGTACAATTTCCTTTCCATCTCTAGTTTCTAGAACAAGGTATACATGTATTCTTTATATATCTTTATAGCAGGAATATGGTTCCCAAGATTTCTTTTTATCTTTTTAGGTTTCTCTTGAGTTCTATATTTGTAGATCAAACTTTTTGTTAAGTTCTGGGTTTTTTTCATCAAAAATACGTGAAATTCACTTATTTTGTTGAATGTCCATCTTCTTCCCTGGAAAAAGCTGCTCATTTTGGCTGGGTAAGTTATTTTTGGTTGCATACCAAGTTCCTTAGCCTTTGGGAATATCATATTCCCAGCCCTTTGATCCTTTAATATGGATGCTGCTAGATCCTAGATAATCCTTATTGTGCTTCCTCTATATTTGATTTGATTTTTTCTAGCCACTTGTATTTTTTCCTTCATCTGATAGTTCTGGCATTTGGCCACTCTATTTCTTGGTGTTTTGATTTTAGGATCCCTTTCAGTAGATGATCAATGAATTCTTTCAATGTCTAATTTACCCTCTGTTTCTATGATTTCTGGGCAGTTCTCTTTGATAATTTCCTGGAAAATGGTGTTCAGGCTGTTTTTTCATCATATTTTTCAGGGACTCCAATAATTCTCAGATTGTCTCTCCTAGATCTATTTTCCAGGTCTGTTGTTTTCCCAAGAAAGTATTTGACGTTTTTTCCATTGTTTCATTTTTTTTGGTTTTGCTTGACTGATTCTTGGTGTCTCCTCAAGTCATTCAATTCCATTTGTTTGATTCTGATTTTCAATGAAGTATTTTCTTCACTCACTTTTTAAATATCTTTTTCTAATTATCCAATTGAGTTTTTAAGTGAGTTGTTTTGTTCTATGGAATTTTTTTCCATTTTGCCAATTTTATTTTTTAGAGAACTATTTTCTTTTTCCAGTTCACTAATTCTATTTTTTAAGGATTTGATTTCTTTATCCACTCTGTCTTTAAATGAATGGGATGACTTCTCCAGACTCTTTTGCCAAGCCTCCCTCTCCTTTTCCCATTTTTCTTCTACCTCTCTTGTGAGAGCCTTTTAAATTTCATCTATGAGGGTCATCTGTGTTGAGGTAGATGATATCCTCCTTTGGGGATTCCTCTGGAGACAGTCTGTTTTTAGTCTCCTCAGGGTGTAAAGTCTGCTCTCTATCCATATAGAAGCTATCAATGGTTAAGGTCCATTTAAATTTTTTGTTCATTTTGTCAGAGAAGAATCAAAGAAGACAAACTAAGAAAAAAAAAAAACCAGGGAGCTTCTTTTTTTTTTTGGGGGGGGGGGGGGGGGGGGTACTGGGCTTGCTCTAGAGCGGGGGGGGGGGGGCAGCAGCAAGGCACTAGTAGGGCAGCAATGGCTGTGCTCTGAGACTCTGAGAGGTCCTGAGAGACCCTAGCTGTTCAGGGGTGGTATTCTTCACCCCCCTGTGTTTTTAGCTTCTCTGCTTGTCTATGGCTTGCTGCCAGGGCAAAGTATCTAATACTGTAATAAATTTCTCCCAGCAGAGACGGCTGAGATCACCCCACCCCCCCCCCCCCGGTCTGCTCAGCTGTGAGGTGCCTGCTGTGCTCTTGCTGCCACTGCCTGCCCTCAATCTGCACCCCATCTAAAACTGTCCCCTCCCTCAAGCAAAAACAGACCTTTCCTGGTGAATTTCAAAGTATTGAATTGTTTCCTAATTCATTTTTTCCTATATCATTCCCCATAAAAATTATTTCAGGTCTTCCCTTCTCTGCTCAAATCTCCCATCCCAACCAAATCTTTCCTTCCTCTCTCCACACTTGACTCTTACTGTAGAGGTCATTCACTTTGAACTCCCCCCCCCCCCCCCCCCCTCTCTCTCTGTGTCTCTCTGTGTCTCTCTCTGTGTGTCTCTCTTGTCTCTCCCTCTCCCCTTTATTTATCATCATCATTATCCTCAAATCTTGGTAATTATTTGTGGGATTTTTTTCAGTCAAGCAGTAATTCCGAGGCTTGTCATGAAATAAATTCTGAGAGAAAACGTGGAGCTTAAGCAGATGTGTGCCTCTTCTCCGCCATCTTGGCCAGAAGTCCCCTCAACCAAATGTTTTCATATTGGATAGACATCCTTAATGGTTCAGCATTTTCATCTTTTTCCTGTGAAATAGTTTTGTCTCTCTCTTCTTTTTTTTTTCTATTTTTTCCCACTTTAGTTTAGGCCTTTACTCTTCTCAAATCTTAACTATTGCTGTAATACTTTAACGATCTTATTTATGTTCTAATCCATATTATATTCTTACCCAATATTTGTCATCTTATAAAGTAACATTTGAAAGATCTCTGAAGTCTCCTGGGATCCTCATGGTCTATAAGAAAAATTAAAACTACTTAGATGGAAATTGAATCAAACAATAAATCAATAAGAATTCATTGAATGACTGCTATGGTATGACTAGCCATTGTGCTAGTCATTGGAGATACAAATATTTTAAAAAATATATCATTACACACTGGGAGCTTATATACTAAGAAAACATGTGGTTTATGGGGTGTTCAGGGAGATCTAGTACCTTTAGTGTAAGCACTGCCAAGTCCTTTTCAGTTAATTATCAGTCTAGTAATCACTATTACTAGAATAGTGTCTAGCTATTCCCCAAATCCCACCTTGTTGACAGATGGACTTATGTGGGTTTAGGGTTATCTATGGGCCTTAAACCTATCAGTGAATTAGGAAGGTGTGTCTACCCCAAGTATATTCCCCAGAGAAATAGGCAAGTGTGAACAATTAGTTCCAAAGGTCATGAGTATGGCTAAAGCAGGCATTATGGGATGCTTAGAACTTGGTCAGACATAGAAGATGCCAAGTTCATCTGTTGAATCCTAAGCCATCACTGGTAATTTTGATTTTCGTCTGGACTTTGATGATTCTGGAAGAGAGAATGATGACTGCAAGTCTATCTTGCTAAAATCCATTTTACTAGGGAGTCAAAAAAAGAAATATAAATAAATATAAAGTAGTTAAATATTAGGTACTTAAGGAAAGAAAACACAAATAATTGAATAGATCAGGAAAGGCTTTGTATAGTAGTGTTTGAGCTATTTGTTAAAGGAAGAGAGGCAATGTTCCTTTTCAACATGGGAGAGGATTAGAGAAAAATTTTGGAAGTGGGAAATGACAAATATGTGAGAGACAGAAAGAGGGATTTCGAGTGTGGGAATGGGAATAGTATGTAGTTCATGCCTTAGGGGTTTTAAAAACACAGTTTATATTTTATTCTAGAGATAATAGGGAACTACAAGTAATTCACTGAGTAAGGGAATAGCATGATTAGCTTTATACTTATGGTAAATCACTTTGACAAAACATGGAGGATGGACTGAGAATTTGAGAAAGAGACTTAATTAGGAGACCATAATTCATAATTTGTAATAGCAAAGCAAGGGGCTGAACTAAGATGGCATCTGTATGAACAGAGTGAAAGAGATGAATAGAAGAGGAGTAAAAATGTGGAGATTAAAAAGGCAAGATTTGGAATACAATTGGCTATATTGTATAAGAAAGAATGAGGAGTGAGATTTAACATAAAGGCTACAAATTGGAAAGGCTTAAAGAATGATGCTACCTTTCACATAAATAAGCAAGTTTGATAAAGGTAGATTCTGGGGAAAAGATAATAGGTTCTGATTTAGACATGTTGAGTTTGAGATGTTTCTATAATATTCAGTTTGAAATGTCTAATAGACATTTGGAAATGGGGTATTGAAGGTTGGTGTAGAGGGAGATGAGTTTTCCATTTAAATCTGTTAATCCCCTGCAATGAAATGATAACTAAACCCATGGGTGCTAATAAAATCATCAACAGAGAGAATTTGGCTAAAGGAGAGGGTGAAGAACAGAGCCTTCTGGAGCATCTATGTTTAAGGATCAGGATATAGATGATGACCCATCAAGTGACTGGAATGGAATGTTCAGTCATGAAGAAGGACAAGCAGGAGAGAATGATGTCAAGAAAGTCTTGGGAGGAAAGTACATAAGAGGAGATAGTGTTCAGTTATATAAAATACAGCAAATAAATCAAAATAAGGACTGAATAAAGACTATCAGCTTTGATAATTAGATCACTGGTAACTTTGAAGAGAGAAGTTTCAATTGAGTAGTGACGTTAAAAGTCAGATGATAAAGAATTGAGATTTCTTTACTTGAAATCTAGCTGAGAAAGAGAGGAAAGATATTAGACAATAGTTTGAGGGAATGATAAGGTCTAGTAGTTATTTTTAAAGGATGGAACAAAATACTGTAAGGCTAAAGAACAGTAGATAGAAAGAGATTAAAGATTAAAAATTAAAGATTAGAAAAATAATTATTGGGTCAACTAGGTGGCACAGGAGCACTAGCCCTGAAATCAGGACATTTGGCCCTTACAAGCTGTGTGACCCTCGGCAAGTCACTTAACATCAATTGCCTTGTCAAAAAGAAAAAAAAAAAGTAGATTTATGATTGAATACTGAAGGAAAGGAAAACAGATTTGAGGATAATGATGATGATAAATAAAGGGGAGAGGGAGAGACAGAGAGACACATAGAGAGAGACAGAGAGAGAGGGGCGGGGGAAGGAGGGAGTTCAAAGTGAATGACCTCTCTCCACACTCTCTCTAAAATGTACTTGAGGACATTTTAGAGGAGAGAGGAAGGAAGGATTTGGTTGGGATTGGAGATTTGAGCAGAGAAGGGAAGACCTGAAATAATTTTTATGGGGAATGATATAGGAAAAAATGAATTAGGAAAGAATACAAGAATTGTCTTCTTGTGTTGGAGGCTAGTTTAGGCTGGATAGCATTAAATATCCTCAATTTAGTCTCTACTAGCTGTCCAATTTTCCCTGCTTCTACTCTCCTACAATTATCTTGGACTCCAAACAAATTGCTTTGCTCATTATCTATAGAATATGCCATGTGAATTTCTTTTTCTGCACCTTTGTTCATGCCTTTAACCCAGTCTGCATCTTCTCTAAATCATATTCTCCAAATTCTCCAATTAAAGTTTTGTTTTTTCTTGGAAACTGTATCCAGCCTCTCTGATCTATGATGATCACTCACTTCTATAAATTTTTATAGCTTCAAATTCTGTACTGGTCATATATCATTTTATTTTTATTTTTTAATAACTTTTTATTGACAGAACCCATGCCAAGGTAATTTTTTATAACATTATCCCTTGCACTCACTTCTGTTCTGATTTTTCCCCTCCTTCCCTCCACCCCCTCCCCGAGATGGCAAGCAGTCCTAAACATGTTAAATAGGTTACAGTATATCCTAGATACAATATATGTGTGCAGAACCAAACAGTTCTCTTGTTGTACAGGGAGAAATAGATTCAAAAGGTATAAATAACCCGGGAAGAAAAACAAAAATGCAAACAGTTTACATTCATTTCCCAGTGTTCTTTCTTTGGGTGTAGCTGCTTATGTCCATCCTTGATCAACTGAAAATGAGTTAGATCTCTTTGTCGAAGAAATCCACTTCCATCAGAATACATCCTCATACAGTATCGTTATTGAGGTATATAATGATCTCCTGGTTCTGCTCATTTCACTTAATATCAGTTCATGTAAGTCTCGCCAATCTTCTCTGTATTCATCCTGCTGGTCATTTCTTATAGAATAATATTCCATAACATTCATATACCACAATTTACTCAACCATTCTCCAATTGATGGGCATCCATTCGTTTTCCAGCTTCTAGCCACTACAAACAGGGCTGCCACAAACATTTTGGCACATACAGGTCCCTTTCCCTTCTTCAATATCTCTTTGAGGTATAAGCCCAGTAGTAAAACTGCTGGATCAAACGGTATGCACAGTTTGATAACTTTTTGAGCATAGTTCCAAATTGCTCTCCAGAATGGCTGGATGTGTTCACAATTCCACCAACAATGCATCAGTGTCCCTGTTTTCCCACATCCCCTCCAACATTCTGCATTATCTTTCCCTGGCATTCTAGCCAATCTAACAGGTATGTAGTGGTATCTCAGAGTTGTCTTAATTTGCATTTCTTTGATTAATAATGATTTGGAGCATATTTTCATATGGCTAGAAATAGTTTCAATTTCTTCATCTGATAATTGTCTGTTCATGATTTCTTATAAATTAGAGTCAATCCTCTATATATTTTGAAAATGAGGCCTTTATCAGAACCTTTGACTGTAAAAAATGTTTTCCCAGTTTATTTTTTCCCTTCTAATCTTGTCTGCATTAGTTTTGTTTGTACAAAAACTTTTCAATTTGATATAATCAATCATTTATCATTTTATATTACCTTGAATTATTATTAATATTTTAAAATTTGTATGCCCTGTCTCTTATCTAGGAATATCAGTCAATCAAAACAATTTACTAAACACCTGCTTGGTGCCAGGTACTCTGCTAGGTGCTGGAAATACAACATAAAAATTAAGCAGTTCTCATCTTTAAAAAACTTGTATTCTAGCAATAACTTATACCTATTAGGATTCCTAACACCTAGTATGATACTACACTTCTAGTTTGCTCTCATTAGATGGATAACAATGATTATAGGTCTAAGGATGAATATGACTCCCTACCAAATATTAATTATATTGGATTATACCAATGAAAGAATTAATAGGAACTTTCATATTTCTTGCCCAAGTTTGTGTGATAGATGCCTTTGTGAAAAGTGTGTGGATGAATAAGGAAATGTCTTGTCTGTGACACTAATATCTACATGTTTTTCCTACTTCTCTTATTGTAGGTTTTTTCTTTTTCTTTTCTTTTCTTTTTTTTTTTTTTTTTTTTTTTTTTTTTTTTTTTTTTTTTTTTTTTTTTTTTTTTTTTGCTGAGGCAATTGGGATTAAGTAACTTGCCCAGGATCACGCAGTTAGGAAGTGTTAAATGTTCGAGGTCAGATTTGAATTCAGTTCTTCCTGACTTCAGGAATGGTGCTCTATTCACTGCGTCATCTAGCTGGCCCTATTGTATTTTTTCTTAAAGAGTTAAACCTCATGGTTAAATCTTTTCCAATGAAAATTAGAAATCAGTAGCTCATTTAAGTTAAGCATTCTCATGTCAGTACTGTATAAAGTATTCAGTAAAGCATACAGCAGATCATATGTGGGAGAATAGATAATAACAAATTCAGCAACATAGTGGGTGGTTGGGTGGGTGGCTGGGTGGGTGCTAAGGAAGCATAGAAGTGAAGAGAATGTTGGTTGCTGCATAAAAATTTGCTCTTACTCAGTGGCAAAACTCTTGGATTAGGTTGAGGTGATACAAACCAAGGGATCCTTTAAATGCTAATAATAGCAGTATTATGAATTTTGTTTCAAGTACATTTTAGAAGATAATTTCTAATGTCTTAGCTAGTAGAATCATATCTTAGTATTTTATTATTATTTCAGAATAGGAAAAGTAGAAATTTCAATGTGAGCACAAGAATCTCTTGATGCAGTTCTGATGGGTTCAGAAAAAAAAAATCTATAATTACTCAATGGTTCCCTAATGTACTGGAAAATGAAAGGGGAATCTAATTTTAAAGTTGTACTAAGGACATTGAGTCCTTAGAGAAAATGCTTTTCACCAAACAAAAACACAAGTGGGAACTTTTTTTTTTCTTTGCATCTATTCCATTGTCTCCACCATCATAGATTCAAAGAATCTCAGAGTTGGATCTCAGCTTTAAAGGTCATTTATGACAACTCTGATGATATTGTCTACTACTCTACAGACTACTCCCTAGACCAGGGGTCCTCAAACTACGGCCCACGGGCCAGATGCAGCAACTGAGGACGTTTATTCCCCTCACTCAGGGATATGAAGTTTCTTTATTTAAAGGCCCACAAAACAAAGTTTTTGTTTTTACTATAGTCCGGCCCTCCAACAGTCTGAGGGACAGTGAACAGGACCCCTATTTAAAAATTTTTAAGGACCCCTGCCCTAGACAATTCATCTAGCCTCTGCCTCAATACCTCCCATGACTGGGAACTTGCAAGGCAAGAATTCCATTACTTTTGAGAAAACTCTAATTCAGAGGATCATGGTATCTGAGTTACATGAAAGAGGTTATCCTTTACAACATTACTAACAATGGTTTTGCATCCTTCATTTGAGGACCTCCCTACAGAGTCAGTCAACTGCCTCCTGAGACAGCCCATTTTACTTTGAGGAAGGTCGAAATGTTAGGAAGCATTTTCTTATAATGTACAAAACTCTGATTGCTACTTCTATTCATTGTTCCCAGTTCTGTAATTTGAGACTAAGCAAAACAAGTTTAATTTTTTTTATATATAATAGTCCTTATATACTTAAAAACAGCTTATTACCTCTCCCTTCCTCCATTCCATTTCTTCTATAGTCTAAATGACTCAAAATTCTTACCATCTCCTTCATAATGGCTTTCCTGTTCCTCCAAGATTTTCTAGCCTTCACCTAAACACACACACACACACACACACACACACACACACACACACACCTGATCTAAAATGTCTCTAGTGCTATTTTATTCTATTCACTTTCCTTTATCCATGTCCTTCTAAAAATGTAGTGCTGGTATCCCCAAAGTGAAGTAATTTTTACAGATATGACCTGACTTGGGCAAGGCATTTTAAGAATGTTACCTGCTTCATTTGGGAACTAAATAGTAAATAAATTTCAAATCAATGTTTCCTGGCTAAGTGACACTAGCTCTCTATTAGTCATTATGCTAAATGCTAGGTAAGAGTGAAAGTAATTTCAAGAAACTATAGCATGCACAGTGCCCAAACTCTAGTCCTCAAAACCATTGGTGAATTGTGGGATGAATGCCCTAAACATATAAAGTCTCCTCCCATTGGAATAGACAGATGAAAACAATTTGTTTCAATAGGCGGCTGAAGCAGATACTTAGAACTTGGTCAGATGTTGAAAATTCCAGATCAACCACTGCATTCTGGGCTATTGACACTTGTCTGGACTTTTGTCTTATCACTGACTTAGATGACTATGGAAAAGAGAATGAGGCTGGTGATTGTTTGCAACTCTACTTTACTTAAATCCAATTGACTAAGTCAAAACAACACCTTTGATTTCATTGGTCCTTTTCAAAAGTGAAGGAGAATAATAATAAAAACAGGTATTAGAATTAAAAAGATAAAGGATCACACAGTTCCTGCCTTCAGTAAACATAGTCTAATGGGAAAAGATATCATGTATACAAATAAGTGTAACATATGATAGAATCTAATAAATACAAAGGAGAGAGCTAGACAAAGTATTTCAAGAAAATCTGAGCATGGAGTGATTGCTTTCATCTTGGGGTGACAAGAAAAGTTTTCTTGTCTGATAGAAAATGGGATTTAATCAGCTGATCCCAGTATTCCAGTATGGTAATGATATAGTCTGTGCTATTCAAAAACTGAGGCTATCCTAATTATGAGATTTTGTGATTACTGGTAATAACATACTGAAGTTGGGAAAGACCTATCTTCACAACCTCTCTCCAATACTCATTAGCTCTATGAACAAAAGCAGACAATTTAACTTTTCTTAGGCTCACTTTCTTCATCTATAATGTTAAGGTAATAATACTTGTGATACTACATCATAGCATTATTGTGAGGGTAAAATTAGATGATATAAATAAAATAAGTAAAGATACATAAAAAGCAGCTGCTATCCTACATTGAAGTCCTTATATTTTTCAACTGTCTTTTATAGTTTATGGATGTTGTTATTATCACTCACTTATTTTAGTCATGTCTAACTCTTTGTGACTCCATTTGGGGTTTTCTTGGTAGAGATCCTGGGATGGTTTGTTATTTCCTTCTCCAGTTCATTTTACAGATGAGAAAACTGAGGCAAACAATTAAATGACTTGTTCAGGGTCACACAGTTAGTGTCTGAGGTCAGATTGAATTCAGGAAGATGAGACTTCCTGAATTTAGTTCTAAAGCTCAATCCAGTGCATCATCTATCTACCTTCTATAGTTTAGGTTTTCAATGATAAATCTCTTATTACTGTTCAGGTTTGTATTGACTTGGGGGGCAGGAGACATATCCTTATTGATTAATATTAATATTCCTTTCTCAGTTCACTTAGTTTACTGCCATGGACTACACAGACACTCAATAAATGTTAATTGATGTGTTTTCTATCATCAAAGAGCCTTCCCACAAATCAATAGAAACTCCATTGCTTAAACTGCTTCCAAAGAGTTCACAATGATAATTTATTTCCCCCAAAGCCCTTTCCAAATAAGTAATAACTTGAAATTAAATAAGAAAATTACCAACATTAAAAAGTTAAAGAATATATTCTTATACCTGCAAAGCAAAGCAAATCTAACTTTTTGTATACTAATGTGAACTGTAATATAAAATATAACACTTTCTTTAAGTACTTTTGTCAAAAGAGATAATGTGATCCACAACATAACCTAAATAATCTTTTTTTTTTAAACGATTGAAATTCACAAAGAAGGGCTATGTTTGACCAATTACAGTCATTTACCTGTGAAAACATCACTGGCAAATGGTATTACAATATCTTAAGATTTACCATCCTAAAGATAGTACACAAATTCTGTAAAGGTAGCTAAACTCAAATTAGCAAATTAGAATGCTCATTGTAGACTTGATTTTTAAAAATTTTAATATATTTTTATTTTAAAAAAACAGAATAAGAAAAAAAGAAAAACAGAAAAGGAATACAAAACAAAATAAAACAAAAAAAAAAGAGAACATTGTCATGTGCTCAGCAGAACATCAGGGAAGATTTGAAATATATAACAATAAATTATCAGATGAGGAAGTATATATATATATATGTATATATTAGCGGAAGAAATGATATTCATAATGTCCATTTTTCTTTACTTATAAATTGTTCTTTGGTTCATTGCTGCATACCTTATTTATTTTATTCTTTTTCTCCCTTTCGTCACCCCCTCTATCCCCAAGCAACTACAGTTAAGAAAAGATGGATTTATGTATATATCTATCTATCTATAGATAGATAGATATATACATACATACATACATAACACTCTCTCACTCCCCCTCCACATATACATGTTTTTCCTATCCCTTCTGACTCTTTAATTAAATTCTGCTCCATAAGCTATCACTTAACCTCCTCTTCCCTTGTCTTCTTCCCTTACCCTTTGCTTCCCCATCTACCCATCCATCCTTTGTTATTTCTTTATAGTTTTTGGAAGGCTTTATATCCTTCACGATATATATGTAATATTGTCTATTGAACCCATCCCTGATGTGAGTAGGTTTTCAGAACTATGAGTCCTCCTCTCCCCCTTAATGCCTCATATTTATTCTTCCTCTGCACCTCATTGGTATAAGGTGATTACTATTTTTACCTTAGCTCTGTCAAATTTTTTTTTTAGTTACCTTATTATTGATGTGAATCTTAAGCATATAGTATGCATGTCCCATGTTAAAAAAAAAAACAACAGATAATTTGTCCATGTTTAAACAGTTTGTCTGTATTGAATTCCTTAAAACTGATCTTTGATATTGACTTTTATATGTTAAATTTCCTATTAAGTTCAGGTTCAGTTGATAGAAAGTACAGAAAATCTTCAAGTTCATTTAATGTCCACTTTTTCTCATTGAAAATGATAACTAATTTTACTGGATATGATGTTTTTTGCTCCAGACCGAGTTCTCTTGGTTGTTGGTAAATATGATTCCAGCATATGTGGTATTTTATTGTGGCTGCCAACAAGTCTTGTGCAATTCTAATTGTAGCTCCAGTGTACATGAATTTTTTTTTTGTTTGTTTCTTGCAAAATTTTCTCTTTGATCTGGGGGTATCTAAATTTGGCAATAATATTCCTGTGTATTTTCCACAAAGACTCTCTTGAAGTGGTGATAGATGGAGTTTTTGCTATTTCTACTTTCTCCTCATGTTCTATCCCTGCAGGACAATTTTCTTGAATTATTTCCTGCATTATTGTGTCAAGATTTTCTTTTTTGGTCACAACATTCTGTCTGTCTAATTATTCTTATATTTTCCCTTCTTGATCTGTTGTGTAGATCTGTCATTTTTCTTATAAAATGTTTCACATCTTGCTCTATTTTTTTTCATTTTTTATAATGTGATTTAATTATTTCTTGGTTTCTCATAGCTTCACTGGCTTCCCCTTGTCCAATTCTAATTTTCAAAGAATTATTTTCATCTTTGGGACTCCGTATCTCCTTTTCTAGTTGGTTAATTCATTTTCATAATCTTGTTTTTCTTGGATTTAAAAAAAACAATATTTCTCATTTGATTTTTTTAAATTGTTTTTTGAATTCTTCTATAAATTTTCCTTGGGCGGGGAGCCATTTCACATTACTTCTTGGACTAGAATTTGTTTTTTACTAATTTCTCCTTTTCTTGGACTTCTTTCTCTTTTCAACTGTTCTGGATTTTCTTCTTATTTCATGCTCTTTTGAGTGTCCACGAAGGTCTGTCTTTCAACAGGAATTGGTTCACTTTCCATCAGATTTGTTAAAGAGTTATGAATTCTCCTTGTAGTTTTTCTACTTATACCTCCTAAATCAAATCAGTTGATTTACCTGAATAATTGTCTGTATGGTATATTGCCTCAATTTCTTCATTGGCATTTCTCCCTGACTTCTCATTACTGGGTTGACTAAAGTATCCTTCTCTGAAGATGAACCCCCATTGTCCCTGTTTCTATGATATGTTTCAATGGTGGGGTTCTTTGCTCGTAGATTTTTAAAAAAAAAATATGAGTTATCAGTGTAAGCACCTCTAATCATGAGTTGGGTGGATGGTACCTCAAGCTTCCCATCAGTTCTCTCCTCTGACCAAGTACCCCAAACTAAGAGCTATATCCTTCTGCAAATGCCTGCAACAGTAGCATCCATGCCCCACTGCCTTGGCACTCATCTGCAGCTCACCCAGGGGTGCATATCAGCAGCACATCTGGACCTCATGTTCCTAATCAGCCAAGTTTCACTCAGTCCAGGAGTACTCAGACTCCAACTTGACAAACAGTCTGGGAGGTGAAAGTCACTGTGGTTCCTGTTGAGGCTCTTGATGTTTCTAAGGAGCTAGCCTGGAGGCCTTTGCACTACAGACAGGTTAATCTCTAGTTCAGGGTCTTTTTTCAGATCTTTTCAGGTTGTATCTGAAGGATACCTGTCCTGCTCCAAGTCTTCTTGGTTTTTCAGCAATCTATGTTTTCCCTGAGGTGCAAGTTTTTTCTATTTGTGGGAGAAATCTGGAGAGCTTAGAATTTACCTACCTACTCCCCAGAATCTTCTCCCCTCACTCCTTTGTGGACTTTAAACAAATAACTGTCAAACTCATGGAATCTACAAGTGAGAATGAAGATTTCTGCAAAAAATAAATATGGCAGTCTACTAAAAAAAATGTCATTTTGTAGTGTGAGGGAACTATGTTGACATTGAATCAAGGTGATATCTTCATGATGGCAAATAAATGATTTGCTGGAAATTATGTAAATGATATGTGTTGTAATGTCCTAGCACATAAACTAAAACCACATGTCTTTTTCATTTTTGCCCCTGTCTTAGGTTATCTGGGGGAGAGCTAGAAGGAATATTTGAAAATATGTGCTTGTTATTTGCCCAGGCCAAGAGCTCCAAGATCAATCATGCTTCCAAGAAACGGAGCATTATTATAATAGTGGTACCAACTAAGTGAATTAGAATACAATTACAAAACTCCTCTATGTATTTTGTTATAGTGGAATTTTGATACCATGAATAAATAGAAATTACATTCCCTTTGTAAGGAACTTGCAAACAAGTCTATAAGTTAATTGATATGTAAATGCAAATGAATAAACACCTACATGTTTGTTTTAATTCGTCTAAAAAGCACCATCACAGAAGCACCATACTCTTATAGTTGGGGGAGATAAAATCACATGACTAACAAAATAGCAGATTAATCACTATCTCCTAATCACTTCAATACCTCAAACCTCCACAAAAACAAACAAACATACAAGAATCCCATGATTTCTAATTTGATGTAGGATAATTACTACTAAATTTATAGCAGAAAGAAAATAGAGCTATGACAAGGCAAAATCCTTATTAATTAACACTGCTAATTATGGCTAATTCTTGATGCCATCAGTCTTCACACATACCTGACAGAATACAAGCAAAATTTGCTCAGAGGCTCATTTTGGTATCTCCCAATGCTACATAAAATATTTTAGAACTCCCCTTGACATACAATCTCCTTGTATCTCTTGAGGAAAAATAGACATAGACTCTATCCTCCTACAAGTAGCTATTGAGGGTGGACCTCAATGGTGATGAAAACAATACTGCCAATTGACTGAAACTGGCTCTATATTAGAATATTGAGGTGGTAGGTACTCTCTCCACATTACCAGCCTGCTCCTTCCCCCACAAAAAGTGGAAAACACTAATTCAACCCAGTAATGAGAAGTCAGGGAGAAATGCCAATGAAGGAATTGAGGCAATACACCATACAGACAGTTATTCAGGTAAATCAACTGATTTGATAGAGGAGGTATAAGTAGAAAAACTACAAGGAGAATTCATAACTCTTTAACAAATCTGATGGAAAGTGAACCAATTCCTGTTGAAAGACAGACCTTCGTGGACACTCAAAAGAGCATGAAATAAGAAGAAAATCCAGAACAGCTGAAAAGATAAAGAAGTCCAAGAAAAGGAGAAATTGGATGTAGGTCAGACTTTGTAGTTTTGGATGGAAAATTAAACTGATTTCCCAATTAATTAGGAAAAAAATTAATCAATGATGTAGGATCTCCCCAAACAATTAAAAATTTTAATAGACAAAATACTAAAATGGTAGAAAATTTTGGCATGAGAATCAAAAGACAACAATGTTAAAAGTCAAGTCTCTATAAGTCCAAAGAACTAACATTGAAGATAAGATGCATATAGGCAACTTAAGGATAGCTGATCACCCCTGAGAATATGACAAATCAAAAAAACCTGAAAATTGTAACGCAGGAAATGTTACAAGAGAACTACTGACAGCTTCTGAATACAGATAACTGTCAATCAAGAGAATCTACAGACCATTTCCAAGGGGAAAAAAAACAAAAAACTAACAAGCAAGCAAAACCCTAACATGCTTTAAATTATAATTCCAACTTAGCAGTTTCACTATCAAATAATACATTTTGCAGGTGGCTTTGAGAATAATTGACTAATAGAAATAAAGGAAAATTTAAGTAACACAAGATTCTTTAGCTTTGAGACAATTCAGAGAGAAAGGGAATTCTATATTCTGAAAAGCAAAGATCAGTCTTCAACTCATATGAAGTATGTTGTAAACCTGAGTCTAATCATCAATGAAAATGAGATGAATTTGCAAGAGAGAGAGAGAGAGAGAGAAAGAGAGAGAGAGAAAGAGAGAGAGAGAGAGAGAGAGAGAGAGAGAGAGAGAGAGAGAGAGAGAAGCAATTAAGGTATTGCTACAATCAAAAATAAGACAAACAGAATATTTAACTTGATAGCTTAATGAATAGAGTGGTAGCCCCGAAGTCAGGATGACTCATCTTTGTAGGTTTAAATCTGGCCTCACACTTAGCAGCAGTGTGACTATGGGTAAGTCATTTAATCCTGTTTGCTTCAATTTCTTCATCTGTAAAGAGAATTGGAAACAGAAATGGGAAATCACTCCAGCATTTCTGCCAAGAAAATCCCAAATGGGGTCACAAAGAGTCTAACATAACCAAAAGAACTAAACAATAACAACAACAAAACATACCCAAACAAGAAAAGTACTAGAAATGTAACTAAGCATTCTCTCAAGGAAAGAATGAGTAATGAAATTAATTCCCTTATTCTTAGTTTGTTTTATTTTTTTTAAGTGAAAAAAACAGTGCAATTAAAAGCAAGCAAACTAAAGAACTAAAGGGTAGTGAAAAGGGAAAAAATGTCTAGGGGATAGAGATGCAATCAGAATTTAAGAAACAGGAGAACTGAAAGTGAAAGATTACTTTGACCCAGCAGTGCAATTATTGGGTCTGTATCCTAAGGAAATCCTAAAGGAGTGAAAAGGACATACATATGCAAAAATGTTTGTAGCAGCTCTTTTTGTGGTAGCAAAGAATTTGAAAAGGAGTGGAAGCCCATCAATTGGGGAATGGCTGAACAAGTTGTGCTACATGAAGATAATGGAATATTATTGTTCTATTAAAATGATGAACAAACTAATTATAGAGATGTGGATTTACTTGAACTGATGTTGAGCAAAACAAGCAGAATCAGGAATACATTGTACACAATAATAGCAACAATGTGTGATGATCACCTATGAAGGGCTTGTTTCTTTTCAGTAGTTCAGTAATCCAAAGCAATGCCATTAGACTTCGGAAAGAAAATGCGTCTGCATCCAGAAAAAAGATCAAGGAGACTGAATCAATACATATTATTTTCACTTCTTTTTTTTTTTTATCTCTCCCATGGTTTTTCACTTTTCCTCTGATTTTTATCTCCCAACATGATTCAAAAAGCAACATGTATTAAAAATAAATAAACTTACTATAATTTTTAAAAAGTGAAGGATTAGAACTATGACTCTATGGACCAAACTTCCTGATCCTCTCTACATCTCTACTTGAAGAACTTGGAACTTTAAATGGGTGGAGAAGTGGAGTACGGAAGGAAGTGTGTAATGGTCTTCTACCAAGTCATGGATGAGTCCTATAGGTCTGTTTGTTTGTTTTGGTAGGACTGGGGATAAAAGATAATTACAGAAGGAGCAGTAGAAAGGAATTGAGTCTCACCACAATTTGGTGAGGGGCCCTATTGAAGAGCACATCTATGGAAGGAGGGGTAATGGAGATGGATATCTCATGAATGCTTAAATCAGAGTTGAGGTTCTTAATCTTTTCTGTGTATCATGGGACCTTTGGACAAAACCTATAAACCCCTTCTAACACTAATATTAGTTGCTGGCATTCATAATAGAAGGAAATGATAAATTTCAGTTAGAAGTTAGTTAAACAAATAATTTTTCCCTAGAAGTTCATGAATGACCTGAAATCTATCCAACTGACCTCAGTTTAAGAACTCTAGGGGGAATTAGTGCATTGAAAGATCCCCTTGGTGAGTATTGAATCTCTCCATGAACCTGGCTTACTAAAAGAGGTATATTGTTCCTAGAGGCAATTGGCACAGGTGGAAAAAACCCAGAGGTGAGATGGCACAGTCTTTGTGAAGAAGGCTGATCATGGTGAATATAGGAGAAGGACTGGGCTGCATGATCTGACATATAGAAATTTCTACCATGTAATAATGATGTTCTTCAAAATTATTATCTTTGACAAACTTATACTTTTAGCAGTAAGGAATGACAAAATAAAGGGATCATGGGAAAGATTTATAAAAGCAACCATAGACAGAAGAGGAAGAAGTTTTAAAATGGAGCTTGAGCTAGTGCTTTAGAAACTTTAATTCTATTTTGAATAATGAGAGATTAAAGAAAGAATAAAGGTATAGGCTACTAATAAAAACTAACATTTCAAAATATTCTGGAAAAGAATTAGCAAAGAATTTATAAACAGAACAAAGGAAATAAAAACTTCTAATAAAAAGATATGGGTAAAATAAAACTAATAAATACAAGGAGTGGGAATGGAGACAGGATAAGGAGATTTTGAATTTACCATTAGACTAAAAAAGATGATCATGCTAATATATTAATGGGGTGCTTTGAATTGGTCCAACCATTCAGGAAAGTAATTTAAAATTGATGCTGCTATTGGAATATATTCAAAAGAGGTCAATGATAAAAAGAAAGTCCTTGTATACACTGAAATAATTATAACGACACATTTGTGCAGTAGCAAAAAACAAACAAAAATCAAAAGAAAAGCTATGAACAAACAGGGTAGAAAATGGATAAACAAGATATGATATATGAATAAATGTAATGTTCAGACTAGCTTTCTGGAGGTTCTCTGAATGGGCCTTTATCTTTAGGTGGCATGATGAAGGCAGGAGACTCACGAAGAGGATGGTCAAAGATGGAGTCCAAGACTCTGAGTTCCCAGTCCTCTCAGCCCTTAAATACCTCAGTATGATTGCCTCACTATAGCAACTGAGCATGTGCCAACTGTAGAACATTACATCACCATATCACACTAAGTATATGACAACTAGAGTGATTACATCATTATATCACATTAAGTATATGTTTCACTAGAGAACCATTATCCTATTAATCACACTGAGTAGGTGCTTAACTATAAACACTGCTATCCTTGATTCAAGTATACTTTTCCAGAATTCTGGCCCTTTACATCTCCCACTTTCTTTTGTTTTAAAGCACAGGTGGTGAAGCCCTACCTGACTTCTCAGGAATGGAGGTAAGAACACCAAAGGGAAATGGGGAGTCAAACCAGATATTGTTAGCAAGTTTCCTCTGGCCTTAAGAGTCTTACTAGAAACAGATATACATAAATCCATCACCATGTGAGGTATTACATAAACATACAGTAATATAACACAGCCTAGTAGTGATGTAACAAACAACATGAATCAACATGAGGATTGTACATGTTCAGAATTCCTAGAAGGAGGGTATATAAATAACAATCACACATATACCTTCTTCAGCAGTCAGCAGATAGTCTAAACCAATATATTGTCCATTACTTCATGTATCAGGGAATCCAATGATTCCTGCAAGTTTTGAAGTCCTGCAACAGTCTCATCATGTGTAAGGGAATCCAATGATTCTTGCAGATTTCGAAGTCCGGCAACAGTGTTATAATGTCTCAGAGAATCCAATGATTCCTGCAGGTTTTGAAGTCCTGCATCAGTCTCATTAACAATTTTTGATGTTCATGAGTCAATTGCCATACACATAGGGTTAACTGCCAGGATCTTTCAGTGACACATGTTGTCAGAGATAGAACCACCAGATGTTTCTTGGATCTTCTCCTTTGTTTCAAGGTTCTTCTCCACGTCTCTCCAATGGACAAGGTGAATATGGCTCATTGGCACCCATCTGATTCCTTCTCCATCTGTAGAGATACAAGCAAACCCTCTCCCCCAAGCAGTTGACCAATCTGGTCCCTTCCATTCACCACTTTCTGGATCTCTCCAGATCTGGAGATTATCTAAAGATAGTGGAGCTGCTCACACTGGACACTGTCCTTCCAGCAAGTTATAAAACATGTCTGCAGGAGCCAATGCATCTTTATCAAAAATTAAAAAATTAATGGTACAAAGAGCTAAATTTAAAAGTTCTCTAGGGTTAACTGTGGCTCCCCCTTTCTTTTGTTTTTGGAGGAGTGTCTTAATGTCTCTTTTTCTCCTGTCTACTATTGCCTGACCTTGAGGTATGCCAGTGCTGTGGAAAATCTGATACAGTGCATAAAAGTGTGCAAAATGTTTAGAAGTATATGCAGGTCCATTATCTTTTTTAATCCTTGTGGCACACCCATAATTGCAAAAGTTTGTATAATGAATTCAGTGAATTCAGCAGTCTCTTTTGCTGCTGGTATTGCAAAAGTAAATCCTGAAAAGGTGTCTACTACAACATGGATAAAAGACAGGCAACCAAAAGATTTATAATGGGTCACATCCATTTGCCAAATTTCATTGGATCCTTCCCTGGAGGAAGCATAGGAGCATGGAAAGGAAGGCAAGCTGTACAGGCTTTTACTGTGCTCCTAGCTTCCTCTTTTGTTATCACGAGTTTCAAATGTAAAGCTCAAGCAGCCTGATAATATTTAGAATGAGATTCTTGGGCTGCCTGAAATAAAGAAGTATTAGCCAACATGGTTAGAAGGCTATCTGCCTTTGAATTTCCATAAGAAATAGGACCTGGAAGTCCACTATGAGAATGGACATGCAAGATATAAATCTTACCTTGACGCTTTCTCACTTGCTCTTGAAGTTCCTTAAAGAGCTGATACATTATAGAAGCCACAAATTTTATTTGGGCTGTGGCAATCCTTTGTACCACACCTACTGAATTGGCCAAATCAGATATTATATTTACATCTCCTAGATAATAAGTAAGAGCTAGCATGATTGTATATAATTCATTCTGCTGAGTGGATTGAAAAGGAGTTCTGACTACTCTCTTTATAGTTAAGAGAGTATACAGCACAAACGTTATCTTTGGATGCATCTGTAAAGATAGTTGGTCCTTTCAGAGGAACCTTAGAAAACTTTTCTTCAAGAATCCATTGCCAATTATATAATACCTGGGTTATCTTTAATGGAGACCCGTGTATAAAATTTGGAGCCATGGCCAATAAAATTTGCCATTCTGGGATGGTTTCACAGCATACATTAATTTGTATATTGATATGAAAGGTGTATATCTTGTCAGGTCTTATCCCAGATAATTGTATTACTCAATGGCCTTTAATCAAATTCTAACCACAAGCACTGGGTAAGGAGTAAGACTTTGATCTGATTGTACTGGAAAGTTCACCCACTCTATCACACTGTCTCCTTGATGAAGGACTGCTGTGGCTTTCTCTTTTGTAGCAAAAAGTGATATTTCCAAGGGTTTTTGAATAACTCTTTCAACCACATTGGATAAAACCAATTCAACCTGTCTCAAAGCCTCTTGAGCTTCTTTTGTAAGCTGGCATGGTCAGTTTAAAGCACTATCTCCCCTTAAAATATCATATAATAATTGTAATGGATAGGTAGTTAAGCCTAATACTGGACACATCCATTGGATATCTCCTATCAATTTCTGAAAATCATTTAAGGTGTTCGACTTCTCTGTTCTTAAAGGAAGTTTTTGTACTGTAAGCACCTTAGGATATACTTCATATCCTAAATATTGAAAAGGAGTGTGCCTTTGAATTTTTTCTGGAACTATATGCAATTTTTAGTTCTTTAGTGTTTCTATAGTCTTTTGTAGACATGCTTCTAACATTTGCTCCTCAGTTGCACACCATCCATGTAATGTAATAACATAACTTTTGAAATGCTTTTCTTACAGGAGTAAGAGCAGCAGGCACATACATTTGACACATAGTAGGGCTATTTTTCATTCACTGTGGTAAATCTGTCCATTCATAACTTTTATAAGGCTCAGCTAAATTAACACTGGGTACTGAAAAAAAGCCAATCTTTTCATATCCTCCTTATCTAGAGGGATAGAATAGAAACAATGCTTAATGGCAATTGAGAAAGAGATGGAAGTCTAGGTTGAAGAGTTCCCATAGTTTCCATCTGTTAATTTATTTTTCTTAAATCAATCACCATTCTCCATTTTTCCAGATTTCTTTTTTTTTTTTTTTTTTTTTACAACAAATACGGGGGAATTCCAAGGACTTAGAGAAGGTTGTAAGTGTCCTTGGTCAAGTTGCTCCTGTACTATATCTAATAAAGCCTGAATTTTATTGCTAGCTAAGGGCCACTGTTCTATTCACATTGGTATATCAGTTTTCCATTGAATGGGAACAGGTGAGAGTGCTGACAGACCTTCAACAGCAGCCTTGTCTAAAAAGCTGAAGTACTCAATTGTAATCCTAACTGTTGTAAGATGTCTCTTCCCCATAAACTGATTGGGATTTTTCTACTACAAAAGGAATAAAAACTCCCGTTTCACCTTCAAATATCCACTTCAAAAGGGTGGCACTAACTTCAGCTGATATTGAGTCTCTAATGCCAGAAATATAGATGTCTGCCTGTATTAGGGACTGAGATATTAGCTACACATTCCCCAGTTTCCCAAATTAGTGTATGGATAGACACTGTTTTGTAAGCACTCTCAGGAGGTGAAATGGTTAAGCCTACTGTGCCTGGAGATGGTGGAATCCATAGGCTGGAGAGGAACAGATTTCACCTCTCTAGGGGATATCTCAGTAGTCCCAGCTGCATACAACTCTATTCTCCCCAATTGTAATCTCTTTTCCCCATCAGGTTGCTTCTTGGCTGATTGATCATGTCAGAGTACTGAACTTCTAAAAACTCTCTGGATGCAACATCGCTGCCATCATGCCTCAAGTGTTTTTTTTTTTTTTTTTTTGCCTGAGGCCCTGGAGCTGAGCCCTGCTTCCTGTTTTCCTGAGTCAATCTACATTCTGATGCCCAATGGATTTGTTACATTTTGGACATAGGGTTTTTCTTCTTCCACCCTGTTTTTTCACTCTATCTTTATGCCAACATTGAGCTTTCAAATGCCCTCCTTTACTACACTGAAAGCATTGACGAGTCTCTCTGGAAGTCCCTTGCCAAAAGGGACCTTGTCTTCTCATATTCAGATCTTGAAAAGTCTGCATCACAGCTTGGGTATAAAAGGTATTTGTGCTCACTATGGCACAGCATCTTATGATCTCCTCTAAAGGAGCATCCTTATGTAGTGCTAGTATAATTCTTCTACAAACCTCATTAGCATTTTCCTTAGCAAGTTGTTTTATCATAATTTCTGTTGCTACATTTTCACCGATAGTTCGTATGACAGCTGCCTGCAGATGTCTCATGAAATCAGTAAAGGGTTCATTTGGACCTTGTGCTATTTTCGTGAAGGCTTCCCCTCTATCTTGTCTTTCTGCTTTGATAGCAGCCAAAGCAATTTGCTCATATGCTGTCAAAGGATAATTAATCTGCACTAAAATGTCTGCATAAAGACCTGAACCTCTTAGTTGATCAAAGGTGACTGGTATATTAACTCCAGGTTGCCTATTTTGTTGTATTCTTATATTCTACAGAGTTCACTATACTCAGAAAGCCACAACAAATTTTGTCCAGGTTCTAAACATGTTCTTGCTATAGATTTCCAAACATTAGGGTTCAAAATTTCAAAAGCCAAATTCTCTAATAACATATTGACATAAGATGATGTAGCCCCATTAGGAGTACAAGCCTTTTTCAGATCTTTGATAATTTCCAGATTAAAAGGAGTATATCTTATTCATTATTGACCTGAAGAGTCAAACCCTTCCATCACAGGGTATGCTTCCATTCTCAAATCAGATGTATCTTGTTCTTTCTCTTTAGTTTTAACTAGTATCTTTTGTAATCATGTCATAGGGGGTGGACAAAGCTGCTGTATGTGTGGTGCTGATAGTGTCACTACTCTTCCCACTCCTTCTCCTCCTTCCACCCAGGAAGGCAAAATTGAGGGAGGAGGATCAGGAGATGGGGAATGCCCTAAGGTACCTGCTCGGGTATAACTGAACTGTGAAAGTGAGAAGCACTCCATCCCTTAAAATCATCTACTTTAGCCCTTACCAAAGTTTCCTGCTTGTTTATTTTTATACTAACCCTATTTCCAGGTCGCAGAGACTTCTCCACTGAGCTTATGATTACATCAGACAAACTGCTGAGTGTAGGTCCTTACACCCAGAGCCTCAAAATGTAGTGTGCTTCTTTCAGTGCTTTACGTTTAGGGCTCCAAAATCTAATGTCCGGACTAGCTTTCTGGAGGTTCTCTGGATGGGCCTTGGTCTTTAGGTGGAGTGATGAAGGCAGGAGACTCATGAGGAGGATGGTCAAAGATGGAGTCCAGAGTCTTCTTTGTGTCTGTCCAAGACTCTGAGTTCCCAATCCTCTCAGCCCTTACAAACCTCAGTACATTTACATCACTATAGCAACTGAGCATGTGCCAACTATAGAACATTACAACACGATATCATACTAAGTATATGCCAACTAGAATGATTACATCATTACATCACATTAAATATGTTTCACTAGAGAACCATTATCCCATTAATCACACTGAGTAGGTGCTTAGCTATAAGCACCCTGCTGTCCTTGATTCAAGCATACCTTTCCAGAGTTCTGGCTCTCTACAAATCTAATATACTATTATATTATCAAATTATGACTATGGCAATTATGGAGCAGCTAGGTGTTATAGTGGATAGAGTGCCAGGTCTGAAGTCAGGAAGACTCAATTTACTGAATTCAAATCCATCCTCAGGTATGTAGTGTGTGACTCTGGGCAAGTCAGTTAACCTTGTTTGCCTATAAAATGAGCTGGAGATAGAAATGACGAACCATTTTAGGATCTTTGTCCCAAAAGCCCCAAATGAGGTCATAAAGATTCAGACACCACTGAATTGATTGAATAAGAACAAAAATGATAAATACAGAGAGTTATGGAAAAGTTTATATAAACTTATACAAAGTGAAGCAAGCAGAACCAGAAAAAAACATAATCTGTCCCTACAATTTCTATCTTTTGCTTTCAGTTTTTCTCCCTGAGAACAAGCAGAACAAGTGTAATACCTCTTCTACATAATGGCTACCAAAACATAACAAACAATTGAAACTGAACCTTCTAGAATTAGTGACCAATTTTGAATTCAAAGAGATATAAAAAGGTAACTTTCATTACAGAAATAAAAAATTATGGGTATTTATACAGTGTAGGACTTGCTGTCAGGAAGAACTGAGTTTAAATCAGCCTCACTTAATAGGTGTGTGATCCTGGGAAAGTCACATAATGATTCTCAGTCTCAGTTTCCTCATAGTATATCCATTTTGTAAAAGTAGTTATGAGGATAACTTGAAATGATTTTTGTAAAGTTCTTTGCAAACCACTCTTTCCTCTCCTTCTCTCTCTCTCTTCCCCTCCCTCTCTCTGTCTGTCTCTCTCTCTTTTGCTTTCTCTCTCTCTCATACACATACATCCACTCATATGGTGCACCCTTTTTTTTTTTTTTTAAATAAAAGAGTGTTTCTCTAGTTGGAAAGAGAAAGACTTTGGGAAATAAAAGTCATAAACAAATATTTAAATTAAATTTAAATATTCTGTATGGTAGGAAATTTAAATATTCTGTATTCTACTAAGCTACTAAATCACACCCCCTACCTCCTTTCAAGGGGCTCAAAGTCTAATGGAGGAAGGGATGTGTAAGAATTATATATAAACAAGATACATGCAGGATAAATTGGATCTACTGGGTAGCATAAAAATTAAAACACCAAAATTATTTTTAAAATAATTTTCCTCAACTACATGTAAAAATAATTTTTAACATTCCTTTCTTAAAGTTTTCCTCAATTATATGTAAACATAATTTTTAACATTCCTTTCTTAAAGTTTTGAGTTCCAAATTCTATATCTCCCCCTTCCAGAGATGTTAAACAATTTGATATAGGCTATAAAAGTGCAATCATGTAAAATATTTCTATATTAATCATTTTTTTTCAAGAAGACTCAAACAACAACAACAAAAAATAAAGTGAAAAATAGTATTCTTCAGTCTGTATCCAGATAACATCAGTACTCTTTATGGAGGCAGATAGCATCATGAGTCCTTTGGGATTGCCTTGGATCATTGTATTGCTGAGAATAGCTAAGTCATTCATAGTTCACTATCATATAATATTGTTTCTATATGCTGTAAACTGTTACTGAATACAATGTTCTACTGGTTCTGCTCACTTTACTTTGTATCGGTTCATGCTGTTTTTTTCTGGGTTTTCCTGAAATCATCCTGCTTGTCATTTCTTATAGGACAATAATATCCCATTACAATTATATACCACAACTTATTTAGCCATTCTCCAATTGATGAGTATCCCCTCAATTTCCAATTCTTAGCTAACACAAAAGAAGCTTCTATAAATATGTTTGCACAAATAGATCCTTTTCCTTTAAAAAAATTCCTTTGGAATATAGATCTAGTAGTGATAATACATAGTTCCAAAATGGTACAGAATGGTAGAATCATGACTATGATGAAAAACTACTATCCATACCAAGACAATGAACCGATTGTATCTGAATGCAAACTGAAGCATACTTTTTCTAAACATTTTTTCCTTCAGGTTTTTTTTTTTGTGTGGGAGGGATGGGGTACAGAGAGATCTATGTTTTGTTTCACAATATGACGTTTATGGAAATGTTTTATATAACTTCATATGTGCCTTCTCAATGGGGAGCTATAGAGAGGAAGAGAAAGAATCTGGAACTCAAAGGTTTAAAAACAAAAATTGGCTTATATATAATGGGAAAAAATAAAAAATATTAAAACAGAAGGGTTGGATCAATTCACAACTCTAAAAACAGTGCATTAGTACCCCAATTTTTCTAATTTGTCTCCAACATTTATCATTGTCCTTTTTTGTCATATTAGCCAATTTGATAGGTTTGATAGATTGGTACCCTAGAGACCAAAACAATTAAAAAAATTTTAGATTTTCCCAAGTTCAACTCATATCCATACAAGAATCACTCCTATAACATTCACAATAAATAGCAATAAAGCTGCCCCTTGCAAACTGTTTGAGAGGAGAAAGCTATTAATTTCTAATGTTGATCATTTCACTTTTGGACATTTCGTATTTTAGGAAGTATTTCCTTATATAAAGACTAAATCTGTCTTTCTGCAACTTTTACCTTTTGTTTCCAGTTCTTCCCCCTGAGGCCACACAGAACAAATCTACTCCTTTTTCTATATGAAGGCACTTCAGACACTTAAAGACAGCTCTCATCTATCTTCCCTTCCCAGTCTTCTGAAGACTAAACACACTGAATTCTTTCAGTAGATACACAGATGAAATTTTCTCTAGTCCAATTACCATCTTTGTCAGCCTGCTTTAAGATCTGCTTCTCAGTGGCCCTATCAATATGTGCCTCTTAGAACTGAGCACAATACTCCAAATATGGTTTGCTCAGCCCAGAGCACATCACCACTTTCATTCTGTAAACAATGAATCGCTCTGTTTTCTGGAACCCAATTACTTCTCCCTGGCTATCACTCTCTTCTGTGAATAGTGTCCCTTATTAGAATATAAACTCCTCCAGTACAAGGATTGCCTTTGCATTTATATTTACATCTTTAGGATATAAAACTGTTTGGCTCAAAGGAAGAGCTTAATGAATTTCCTCCCCTGTTAGCTACAACACTAAGACAAGAAAAAATGAGAATCTAAGTAATAAACATAGGCAAAGAAGTAAGAGAACTATTGCTATTTGAAAAAGATATGATAGTCTATTTTGAGAACCCTAACCAAAGAGTAAAATAAACATCCCTGGTTAAAGGAATTAATAATTTTTAAACATTGCAGGAAATAAAATAAAGTCATATAAGTCATCAATACTTCTGGATATTATCAATAAAACCTGTAATATTCTTATCTAAAATATAAAGTTCTCCGGGAGCAGGTTTCCTGGGGGACTTCTGGGAGCAGCCTTAATTTCTTTCTTTTGTTTTTTATTTTTTATTTAATAGCCTTTTATTTACAGGGTATATACATGGGTAACTTTACAGCATTAACAATTGCCAAACCTCTTGTTCCAATTTTTCACCTCTTATCCCCCCACCCCCTCCCCTAGATGGCAGGATGACCAGTAGATGTTAAATATATTAAAATATAACTTAGATACACAATGTATACATGACCAAAACGTTATTTTGCTGTACAAAAAGAATCAGACTCTGAAATATTGTACAATTAGCTTGTGAAGGAAATCAAAAATGCAGGTGTGCATAAATATAGGGATTGGGAATTCAATGTAATGGTTTTTAGTCATCTCCCAGAGTTCTTTTTCTGGGTATAGCTAGTTCAGTTCATTACTGCTCCATTAGAAATGATTTGGTTGATCTCGTTGCTGAGGATGGCCAGGTCCATCAGAACTGGTCATCATATAGTATTGTTGTTGAAGTATATAATGATCTCCTGGTCCTGCTCATTTCACTCAGCATCAGTTCGTGTAAGTCTCTCCAGGCCTTTCTGAAATCATCCTGTTGGTCATTTCTTACAGAACAGTAATATTCCATAATTTTCATATACCACAATTTATTCAGCCATTCTCCAACTGATGGACATCCATTCAGTTTCCAGTTTCTAGCCACTACAAAAAGGGCTGCCACAAACATTCGTGCACATACAGGTCCCTTTCCCTTCTTTATAATCTCTTTGGGATATAATCCCAGTAGTAACACTGCTGGATCAAAGGGTATGCACAGTTTGATAACTTTTTGAGCATAGTTCCAAACTACTCTCCAAAATGGTTGGATTCGTTCACAACTCCACCAACAATGAATCAATGTCCCAGTTTTCCCACATCCCCTCCAACAATCATCATTATTTTTTCCTGTCATCTTAGCCAATCTGACAGGTGTGTAGTGGTATCTTAGAGTTGTCTTAATTTGCATTTCTCTGATTAATAATGACTTGGAGCATCTTTTCATATGACTAGAAATAGTTTCAATTTCTTCATCTGAGAATTGTCTGTTCATATCCTTTGACCATTTTTTCAATTGGAGAATGGCTTGATTTTTATAAATTAGAGTTAATTTCTATATATTTTGGAAATGAGGCCTTTATCAGAACCTTTGACTGTAAAATATTTTCCCAGTTTATTGCTTCCCTTCTAATCTTGTCTGCATTAGTTTTGTTTGTACAAAAACTTTTCAGTTTGGTATAATCGAAATTTTCTATTTTGTGATCAGTAATGATCTCTAGTTCTGCTTTGGTCATAAAGACCTTCCCCTTCCACAGGTCTGAGAGGTAAACTATCCTATGTTCCTCTAATTTATTAATAATTTCATTCTTTATGCCTAGGTCATGAACCCATTTTGACCTTATCTTGGTGTACGGCGTTAAGTATGGATCAATGCCTAGTTTCTGCCATATTAGTTTCCAATTTTCCCAGCAATTTTTATCAAACAGTAAGTTCTTATCCCAAAAGCTGGGATCTTTGGGTTTGTCAAAGACTAGGTTGCTATATTTGTTGACTGTTTTATCCCTTGAACCTAATCTATTCCACTGATCAACTAATCTATTCCTTAGCCAATACCAAATAGTTTTGGTAACTGCTGCTCTATAATATAATTTTAGATCTGGTACAGCTAAGCCACCATCATTTGTTTTTTTTTTCATTAATTCCCTTGAAATTCTTGACCTTTTGTTTTTCCATATGAACTTTGTTGTTATTTTTTCTAGGTCATTAAAATAGTTTTTTGGGAGTCTGATTGGTATAGCGCTAAATAAATAGATTAGTTTAGGTAATATTGTCATCTTTATTATATTTGCTCGCCCTATCCAAGAGCATTTAATATTTTTCCAATTGGTTAGATCAGACTTAATTTGTGTGAAAAGTGGTCTGTAATTTTGCTCATAAAAGTTTCTGATTTTCCCTTGGCAGATAGATTCCTAAATATTTTATATTATCAGTAGTTACTTTAAATGGAATTTCTCTTTGTAACTCTGACTGTTGGATTTTGTTAGTGATATATAAGAATGCTGATGACTTATGTGGGTTTATTTTATAACCAGCAACTTTGCTAAAGTTGTGGATTATTTCTAATAACTTTTTGGCAGAATCTCTGGGGTTCTCTAAGTATACCATCATGTCATCGGCAAAGAGTGATAATTTGGTTTCCTCATTGCCTATTCTTATTCCTTTAATCTCTTTCTCTGCTCTTATTGCTATAGCTAGCATTTCTAACACAATATTAAATAGTAACGGTGATAGTGGGCAACCTTGTTTCACTCCAGATCTTATTGGGAATGATTGCAGTTTGTCTCCATTACATATGATGCTTACTGATGGTTTTAAATAGATGGAGTAGCCTTAATTTCAGTTCAGTTCAATAATCACCTCAAATGCAGCCAGGAGTTATAGTCCAAATCCTTTATTGTCTCCTTTAAAGTCTTGTCTCCTTCACTTGGGGCTCGGCTAGTTTTTTGGAGGCTTTCTGTAGTCTTGGTTCTGAAAGCTTAAGTTGCTTTCTCCGGCTTGTGAATGTCCTTGACTGAATCCTGGCTGAGGCTCAGCTTCTAGTGGGCTTGTCCTTTAGTGGGCTTGTCCTTCTGGCCCTGAAAGCATCTTGATTATATAGTATACACTGAGTATACGTTAATCATTATATCTCTAGGAAACCATTATTTGTTGTAGGATTAAATCAATGCTAAATTAGATTTAACCATTGTCTCCTCAATTCCATTTAGTACCTTGTTTCAAGTTCTGGCCCATAACATCTCCTTGTAGGATCAGATCAATCATACTGAACCATGCTAAATTAGATAATTATTGTCTCTATCAATTCCACTGACTTAGCACCTTGTAGGCTAACAAAAACCTAACAGGGAGAAATAAATTCCATTCCCAATAACTAAAGAATGTATAAAATACTTGGGAGTCTCTCTACTAAAGCACACAGACACTATATGTGTGTATACAAATACTATATGTGTATAGCTCAAAAACACAACATAAAGTTCTGAGTAATTAGAGAAATATTGTTTGTGAGTAGGTAATGCCACCATAATAAAAAGGATACTACTATCCCAACTAATTTACTTATTTAGTGCTATATTCATCATAGTACCAACAGATTATTTTATAGAGCTAGAAAAAAATAATGAAATTCTTTTGCAGAAGCAAAAGATCAAGAATCTCAAGAAAAATATTGCAAAAAAAATGAGAAAGAGATATCCTAGCAGATAGAAGATCTCAAACTATACCACAAAGCAGTAATTACCCAAATTATTTTATACTGGTTAAAAAAAAAAGCTAGAGAAACTGATCAGTGGAACAGATTAGGTAAATTCTACTGCTTCCCCTCCATTAATTGCTCCGTATTTATTCTCTGTATAGCTTTTGTATATATTTGATTGCATATTGTCTCCCCCCAAAAGTAAGCTCCTTAAGGACAGGGACTATCTTTTGCTTCTTTATCACTCCCCTCTCCACCCACACACTTAACACCCTTCCTAGTACATAGTAGTAGCTTAATAATTATTTACTGATTGATTAACTAAAACAACTTACAAAAGTAAACACACATATCTATATCCTTATAACATATCCCCACATGTATATCTATATCTATATATATCTATACTCTATATATACACATTATATATATACATATTCATTTTCTTTGGAATACATTAAGTTCAGAAAAAATAAAAGAATAAATGCATGTTCATTCACTTACTTTCTTAAATATGTCACCTGTTCACTCATTTTCAGTTTGCTGTTTACTAACATTTTTTGTGCATAACTTTTATTTCACTATGCCTCCCCCATTTTGTACTTGTGAAATTGATTTTTTTTCCTATTCTAGTTTAAGGATTAGGTTCAGTTCATTACCCATAATTCCATCCTGTTCAGAACTTTTTGGATCATCTCTATATACTCCAAACAGTGTAACTATCCCTACCAGTTTTGTATTATTATTTTTAAATTAAATGAGATTGTCATTAATAAACATGGCAATTTACTCAAGCACTTTGCTAAAGTACAGCACTAAAACTTAAATAGTACTTCTAATCACATTGTTTCCATCCAGTCATTCAACTATTTATTGTCTTTAACTTAAACCCTAAGTATCCATCTTGTCTATATGCTAGAATGAGAGATTTTATCAAATGCTTTGTTGAAATTAGTAAGTAAAAGTCAAACCAACAAACCCAGAAATGACATTAACCCAGTGATCTGTTCTTTTTTTTTTTACTTTTAATTTATAAACCAACATTTCCATATCATAGAACAATAAAAAGATGATTGCACATGAAACTAAATCTATAATGCACAACTTGCTATTCCTTTCAAATAGATAATAAAATTATGAAGTAATATTTTTCCTTCACTTTGCCTTCTTCCACCCTAGAGCTGGCTACTACTACTTAGAAATATATGTATTCATAAATCATTTATTTATGTACTTAGAATAGTCAAAATAACTTATTTTCTGGAAGTTTTTCTTTTTCTTTTTTTTTTTTTTTATAATTATAACTTTTTATTGACAAAACCCATGCCTGGGTAATTTTTTATAACATTATCTCTTGTACTCACTTCTGTTCCAACTTTTCCCCTCCCTCCCTCCACCCCCTCCTCTAGATGGCAAGCAGTCTTATACATGTTAAATATGCCAGTAATCTGTTCTTGATCAAATCATACTGGTTAGGGATTGCTGATTGTTTTTCTAAATGCTCATAGACCATTGATTTAATAGTAAACAAATTCTAAGATTTTCTAGGAATTGAAGTCAAGCTCCATCTCTTTTTCCTTTGGGGAAAGGGAGAAGCAACACGTCTACTTTCAGATCAATGGTTCTTTACCCCTTTTCAATTGTTTTTCAAAGACAATCAAAAATACCTTATCAATTGCATCTGTCAACCTCCCTGATAGTCAGTCTATCTTAATGATTAGAGAGCTGGATTCAAAGGCTGAAAAAAAACCCAGTATTTTAGAAAGCCCACAGCCCAAACAGTAAGAGGATCAAACCACTGGACAGAAAGAGATTAAAGAGAACTTTGCCAGCATTGGGTAAACCTGTGCTAATTTGCAACTGTTTTGCCAATTCCTGGGTGCAAAAGAGTACTACTGTACAGGAGAACAGGGGATCTGGTTATAGTCTCAGGGCTTGTGATTAACCAAAGGAGAAGAGAAACTGGTCATAGTTTCAAGTCAAAGAGCAGCACTACTAACCTTTGTATCTACTGTGGAATAGGGGCTCTTGAGCAAGCTACAGCACAGAGCAGGAGAGCAGCAACTACACCTTTCTACAGATCACAGCATCTGGGAAGTACTCAAAACCTGTAGATCACCAGAATTAGGTCTGAAAACAGTAGCAAAAATTTGGGACAGTGCCTCCATACCCTGGTGAGCAAAGCCCAACTTTATTTTTTTTAATTTATTTTAAACATGAATACACAATAAGAAAAGAAAAAAAATGCCTTGTGCACAGCAGAATATAAGAGGATTCAAAATACAAAGCAATAAACTTCATTGCAAGAGAACTTGAAGAGCACTATAACATCAGGGAGGTGAGGCCATAACATGCAAGTGTATTGGATTCAAGTGAGAGAGGGCTGTGCAATGTCACCTACTTCACTTTCCCCTCCAGACCCATCTGGCCCAATGGCAAGATATAGATCAAGAAGACTGGAGATGACCCTGGATGCAATGGAAGTTCTTGACCTTTTTAAGTTAAGGTCCTTAACAGGTCTCAGTTTGATTGAGGATATACCCATTCAGTGTTTAAGGCTAAGTATGACACATTCTCTCTCTGTTTCTGTCTCTGTCTCTGTATTTATCACTGTATGTTTATGTCTCTTTCCATGTATATACACATATATACATATATTATATATATTCATACACATGTATATACATAGATATCTATAATCAAAATCACACACACATATATATATACAAATATCTATATCTATATGTATATACACACCCTTATTTCCACTTGTCCTCTGTTTCTCTGAAAGTGGATACCATCTTTCTTTATAAGTCCAAGTCTTTCCATATTCTTTAAATCCACCAATTCATTATTTCCTATATCACAGAATTATTCTAATCTTACGTATTCTAATTATTTTAAATGGCTTTTAAAATTGATTAATATGGCTGACATATATTACAACTTCCCTAATTTTGTCTTTTGATAAAATATAGTTTAGTTTAAAATTTTTCTGGTCATGCTTATTACTCTTGCTTTTTTAACATAATAAATTCTACTTCTGATCTTTATTTTATGTTTGTGTATATTTCTCATTTTAATAATATTTCCTGGAAACAACATATTGTTGAATTCAAATTTTTAAAACTATTATCTATTTCCATTTTATTTTATTTTATGGGTAAATTAATCAAATTCACATTTTAAGCTATAATTAATTGTTTATTTTCTTCCTTCTTATTTTCTTCTCCATCCTTCTTATTCTATTCCTCTTCCTCTTCCTCTTCACTCCTCTGCTTTGCTTCTATCCCTCACTTTATTCCTATCCATTCACTTCTTTTTGCTACCTTTCTCACCTACCTGTTTCTACCTGAATTTGCAAGACGTTTGTACTCACAAATGTGTGCATTGTTCCCTCTTTATTCCATTCCTGTTAATCTATAGAACTATCTATATCCTTTCTCCTTATCCTGTTCCCTCACTCTCTCATTATTCTAAAGTAACCCAGATCTAATGTAAGTAGGGTTGCCTCTAAAAATCCTTCCCTTATCCTCTCTCCTTCCATATCCCACTACCCTCATTTTTTTCTGAAATTAAGACTTATGTTCTTCTCTCTCTCTCTCTCTCAATCTCCCCCCCCTCTCTGTTTTTCTCTCTCTCTCTTTCCTCTCTCTCTCTCTCTCTCTCTCTCTCTCTCTCTCTCTCTCTCTCTCTCCAAATGACAGTAAGGTTCCAGAGCTACCAATCCTCCTCCTCCATTTAATTCCTCTGTATCAGTCTTCCCTCTTACCCCATTTGTATGAGATAATTACTTTTTATTTTTTCTAACACTTTTGCTTTTTAGAATCAAATCATTTATTCCACAATCTTTCTTTCAAACTACTAAATTATTAATAACAATGTTAGACACATGGTTTACATTTCCACTTATAAAAAGTAAACAATTTGTCCTTATTAAATCCCTCTTGTAATTATTTTTTGATGTTTACTTTGTGTTTCTCTTGGATTTGGTATGTCAAATTTTCTATTAAGTTAAGATCTTTCTTCAACAAGATCCTGAAAGTCTAGCAATTGAATATCCATTTTTTCCTGTTCAGGATTATATTTAACTTTGCTGAATATGATATTTTCAGCTATAAATGCAATTGTTTTGCTCTTTAATATATACTGTTCCTAGTCCTGCAGTGTTTTAGTAGTCACTGCTAGATCTGGTGTAATTCTGTGGCTCTGCCACATTTCAAATTTTTTTCTTGTTGCTCATAATATTTTCTTCTTCACTGAAGGTTTAGGAATTTGGTTTTTCTCCTAAGAGCTCTTTCAGGTGTTGGTTGAAGGATTTTTTCCTAATTCCATCTTTCTCCTCTTGTTCTAACATTTCAGGACAGTTTTCTTCAATTATTTCTTATGTTATTATATCAAGATTCTTGTTTTGATCACAGGTTTTGAGTTGCCTGATTATTTTTTATGTTTTCTCTTCCTACTCTGTTCTTCAGATCAGCTTTTTAAATGAGATATTTTACAGTCACTTCTATTTTTTCATTCTTTATATTTTGTTTTAATATTTCTTGGTGTCCTTTAACTTCACTGACTTTTCCTTGCCCAATTCTAATTTATCAAGGAATCTTCGTTAAGAATCAGGATCGAGGGCGGAGCCAAGATGGCGGAGAAGGCAGGCGCTACTTTCTAAGCTCTTCTCTTACCCTCTCTACCAATATTATATCGAGCCTCAAAAATAGTCTTGACTGCTACAATTCGTAAAAGATAGAAGTAGAACAACTCACCAGCTGAAGAAAATCTCAGTCTCATAAAAAGGTTGGTTCTGAGGGCCAAGGGGAGATCAGCAGACTGGGAGGAAATTAGGTTCCGAGAGACCTCAAACCGAAAGGGAAAGCACAGATCTCAACACAAGCTCACAGCCCCAACCCACAGTACAGGGCTTTTCCTTGGGGCAGTTGCGATCCTGCACGGCAGGAGGAAGCAGCCCGGGTTAGCCTCCAATCTTCGCAGTGGGGAGCTCGGCTTGGGGCCATAGAGCTTTCCCAGGGCCGATTTGCATCAAAGACTCTGGGGCAGAATTCGGTGGAATCAGCGGTCTGTGGTCAGCTGCTAATATTCACAGTCCCACAAGAGGCTCCGGCCTGGGGCAGTGACACTTTCACCCCTTAGTCTCTAGCCTAGGGCAATCGCTAACCCACACAGCCCTACTGGGCACTTCGATAGCTCTGCCAGTGCTGAATCCACTTCCTGTTGGGGAAGGGAAAACTCTCACTCAGAGCACTCCCATACCTCGGCGAAATCGGTTTACATCTCTCCCTGTTCTGCAGAGGAAGCTGGTAACCCCTTGCCTAGGAGACATACCCTAAAGGCTTTAAAACATGAATAAAAAGATGAAAAGAATTATACGACAGCTTCTATGCAGAAAAAGCAGGTCAGCAAACCTAAGAGACCTCAAACATAAAAATGACTTCAGACTGTCCTCCTTTACATGATGCTCTCATAGAAGAGACCATTAAAAGTCTCAAAAGAGTTAGAAGATAAATGAGGAAAGGAAGAAAGCCTTACAAAGAAGCAACAACTTCCTAAATATAATTGAAAAGTTAAAAAATTCCAGGAAGTGCAGGAAACAAAATTGGTGAATTGGAAAAATAAAGAATTCACTAGAAAGTAGGATTTGCCAATTGGAAAAGACAAAGAACTCACAAGAAAGTAGGATCTGTGGATTGGAAAAAGAAAATAATTCACTAAAAAAAAAATTAGTGAAATGGAAAAAATTCCACAGACCAAAACAATACATTTAAAAACTCAATTGGACATATACAGAAAAAGTAAAAAAGCTAATGAAGAAAATAATTCTTTAAAAATTAGAACTGAACAAATAGAAACTAATGATTCATTGAGACAGCAAGAATCAGTCAACAAAACAAAAAAAAATGACAAACTGAAAAAACCATGAATTATCTACTTCAAAAACAACAGACTTGGAAAATAGATCTAGGAGAGATAATCTGAGGATTATTGGACTTTCCAAAAACTATGATGAAAAAAAGAGCCTAGATACTATTTTACAAAAAATCATCAAAGAGAACTGCTCAGATGTAATAGAATCAGAAGGTAAAATAGGCATTGAAAGAATTCATCGAACACCTTCTGAAAGAAACCCTAAAATAAAAACCCCAAGGAATATTGTGGCCAAATTTCAGAGCTATCAGATTAAGGAAAAAATTTTACAACAGCCAAAAAAAAAAAAACATTTAAATACCGAGGTGCCACAATAAGGATCACACAAGATCTGGCTGCCTCCACATTGAAGGAACGAAGGGCCTGGAATATGATATTCCGAAAGACACAAGAACTTGGGATGCAGCCAAGAATAAACTACCCAGCTAAGCTGACATTTTCTTCAGGGAAGAAGAGCATTTAATGAAACAATGAATTCCATTTGTTTCTGAAGAAAACAGAACTAAACAAAAATTTGATCTCCAACCATGAACTCAAGAGATGCAGGAAAGGTAAAAGTAACTCTTGAGAATTGTATTTCTGTTGTGATATAAAAGAATACATGTATAATTTGATTTACTGATATAACATAAAAAGGAAAGTAGATATGGAAAAGGATGATGGTGGAATAAAAGGGGAAGGAGGGATAAAAAGAAACCATCCCACAAAGAGGCTAAAGAAGCTTATCATATCTGAGAATTTAGAGAGGGAGAAAATTGTAGGGAATCTTACTCTCATCAGAGTTGGCTCAAAGAAAAATAATTGACATTTGTATTAGAAAAATTCTCTCGCCTCATTAAAAATGGGGAGAGGAAAAGGAAAAGAAAAAGAGTAATAAAGGAAGGAAGGGGAAAAGATCAAAGGGGAGGGAGAGATTATAAAGAGGGTAAGCATCGTGATACAAGTGGGTACATAAGTTCAAAAAGGGAAAGAGAGTTGGGAGCAAGAAAGTAAAAGCATAATCTGGGATTATTAGGATGGCAGGAAATACAGATTTAGTAATTCTAACGTAAAATGTGAATGGGATGAACTCCCCACAAAGAAGAGCAGATAAGACTGATCAAAAGTCAGAACCTACAATATGTATGTTACAAGAAACACATTTAAAAGCAGAAGAATACATATAGTAAAGGAAAAGGCTGAGCAAAATCTATATATAGCTTCAGTGAAGTCAAAAAAAGGAGAGGGTAGCCATCCTTATCTCCAGATCAACAAAAGCAAAAATGATCTAATTAAAAGAGATAAAAGGTAAACTACATCCATACTAAAAACTATAAACAACAAGCAATATCAATATTAAATAATATGCACCAATGGTAGCTCAACTTCACTAAAGGAGAAGTTAAGAAGTTGCAAGAAAAATAGACAACAAAAACTATAAAATGGGAGAATCTCAACCTTGCACCTCAGAAATTAGACAAATCAAACCACAAAACAAATAAGAAAGAAATTAAAGAAGTAAATAGAATATTAGAAAAATTAGGTATTTAGATCTTTGAGAAATTGAATGGAGATAGAAAGGAATAACCTTCTTCAGACAGTTCATAGGAACCTATTCAAAAATTGACCATATATTAGGACAAAAGAACTCAAAATTAAATGCAAAGAAAGCAAGAAATGATAAATAGCTTTCTTTTCAGATCATGATCAATAAAAACTACATTCAACTAAAAAGTTAGGGAAATAGACCAAAAGTACATTGAAACTAAACAATCTCATCTTAAAGAATGATTGATGAACAGCAAATATAGATAATTAATAATTTCACCCAAAGATAATACAATGATGAACTCATACAAAATTTATGGGATGCAGCTAAAGGGTAATAAAGAATTTTATATCCTTAGAGGCTTACTTAAATAAAACAGAAAAAAAGATTAATGGAATTGGAGTTGCAACTAAAAAAACTAAAAAAGACCAAATTAAAAACCCCAATCAAATACTAAATTGGAAATTCTAAAATTAAAAGGAGAAATTAAAAATATTGAAAAGTAAAAAACTATTGAACTAATTAATAAAACTAAAGAGTTGGTTCTATGAAAAAGCCAATAAAATAGATAAGCCTTTGGTAAATCCTGATTAGAAAAAGGAGGGAGGAAAATGAAATTAGTAGTCTTAAAAAATGAAAAGGAGAACTTTCCACCAATGAAGAGGAAATTAGAGAAATAATAAGGAGTTATTTTGCTCAACTTTATACCAATAAATTTGATAACCTAAGTGAAATGGATGACTACCTCCAAAAATATAGACTTCCCAGACTAACAGAGGAGGAAGTAAATTGCTTGAACTAGTCCCATTTCAGGAAAAAAATAGAACAGGCAATTAAACAACTCCCTAAGAAAAAAATCCCCAGACCAGATGGATTTACATATTTTACCAAACATTTAAAGAACAATTGGCCCCAATGCTATATAAATTATTTGATAAAATAGGGAATGGAGTCCACCAAATTCCTTCTATGACACAGACATAGTACTGATACCTAAACCAGGTAGGTTGAAAACAAGAAAAAAATTATAACCAATCTCCTAATGAATATTGATGATAAAATCTTAAATAAGATATTAGCAAAAGACTACAGAACAATCATCTCAGGATAATACCACCATGATCAAGTAGGATTTATACCAGGAATGCAGGAGCTGGTTCAATATTAGGAAAACTATCAATATAATTGGCCATATTAACAACCAAATTAACAAAACCATATGATCATCTCAATAGACTGCAGAAAAAGCATTTGACAAAATCCAACATCCATTCCCTATTAAAACACTTGCAGAGTAGGAATAAATGGACTTTTCATTAAAATAATCAGCAGCATCTATTTAAAACCATCAGTAAGCATCATATGTAATTGAGACAAACTCGCAATCCATTCCCAATAAGATCTGGAGTGAAACAAGGTTGCCTCTCTATCACCGTACTATTTAATATTGTATTAGAAATAGCTATTTAGCAATACAGAGCTGAGAAAGACATTAAAGGAATAAGAATAGGCAATGAGGAAACCAAATTATCACTCTTTGCTCGATGACATGATGGATATTTAGAGAACCCCAGAGATTCTACTAAAAAGTTATTAGAAATAATCCACAACTTTAGCAAAGTTGCTGGTTATAAAATAAAACCCACATAAGTCATCACATTCTTATATACTAACAAAATCCAACAGTCAGAGTTACAAAGAGAAATTCCATTTAAAGTAACTACTGATAATATAAAATATTTAGGAATCTATCTCAAGGAAAAATCAGAAACTTTATGAGCAAAATTACAGACCACTTTTCACAAGTAAGTCTGATCTAACCAATTGGAAAAATATTTAAATGTTCTTGGATAGGGCGAGCAAATATAATAAAGATGACAATATTACCTAAACTAATCTATTTATTTAGCGCTATACCAATCAGACTCCCAAAAAACTCTTTTAACGACCTAGAAAAAATAACAACAAAATTCATATGGAAAAACAAAAGGTCAAGAATTTCAAGGAATTAATGAAAAATCAAATGAAGGTGGCTTGTTTACCAGATGTAAAACTATATTATAAGAAGCAGCAGTTACCAAAACCATTTGGTATTGGCTAAGGAATAGATTAGTTGATCAGTGGAATAGGTTAGGTTCAAGGGATAAAATAGTCAACAAATATAGCAACCTAGTCTTTGACAAACCCAAAAGACCCAGCTTTGGGATAAGAACTTACTGTTTGATAAAAATTGCTGGGAAAATTGGAAACTAATATGGCAGAAACTAGGCATTGATCCACACTAACACCAGTACACCAACATAAGGTCAGAAATGGGTTCATGACCTAGGCAAAAGAATAAAATTATTAATAAATTAGAGGAACACAGTGATGTTTACCTCTCAGACCTGTGGAAGGGAAGGACTTTATGACCAAAGCAGAACTAGAATCATTACTGATCACAAAATAGAAAATTTCAATTATACTCAAACTGAAAAGTTTTATGACAAACAAAACTAATGCAGACAAGATTTGAAGGAAGCTAATAAATTGGGAAAATATTTTTACAGTCAAAGGTTCTGATAAAGAGCCTCATTTCCAAATATATAGAGAATTAACTCTAATTTATAAAAAATCAAGCCATTCTCCAATTGAAAAATGGTCAAAGGATATGAACAGACAATTCTCGAATGAAGAAATTGAAACTATTTCTAGTCATATGAAAAGATGCTCCAAGTCATTATTAATCAGAGAAATGCAAATTAAGACAACTCTAAGATACCACTACATACCTGTCAGATTGGCTAAGATGACAGGAAAAATAATGATTGTTGGAGGGATGTGGAAAATGGGACATTGATGCATTGTTGGTGGAGTTGTGGAAGAATCCAACCATTTTGGAAGTAGTTTGGAACTATGCTCAAAAAGTTATCAAACTCATACCCTTTTGATCCAGCAGTGTTTACATGGGCTTTATATCCCAAGAGATTATAAAGAAGAAAGGACCTGTATGTGCACTGAATCTTTTGTCAGCTCCTTTTTGTAGTGGCTAGAAACTGGAAACTGAATGATGTCCATCATTTGGAGAATGGCTGAATAAATTGTGGTATATGAATATTATGGAATATTACTGTTCTTAGAAATGACCAACAGGATGATTTCAGAAAGGCCTGGAGAGACTTACACGAACTGATGCTGAGTGAAATGAGCAGGACCAGGAGATCATTATATACTTCAACAAGTGCTCATTTTGGCTGCATAAGTTATTCTTGGCTGCATACCAAGTTCCTTTGCTTTTCAGAATATCAGATGCCAGGCCCTTTAATGTGAACACTGCTAGATCCTGAGTAATCCTTAGTGTAGCTCCTCTGTGTTTGAATTGTTTTTTTTCTGGCTGTTTGATTTTTTTTTTCCCCTTGGTCTGATAGTTCTGGAATTAGCTACAGTCAATATTTCTTGGAGTTTTGATTTTGGGATCTCTTTCAGTAGATCGATGAATTCTTTCAATGTTTATTTTGCCTTCTGTTTCTATAACATATGGGCAGTTCTCTTTGATGATTCCCCGAAAAATAGTATCTAGGCTCTTTTTTTCATCATGATTTTCAGGGAGTCCAATAATCCTTAGATTACCTCTCTTAGATCTATTTTCCAGGTCTGTTCTTTTCCCAAGTAGGTATTTAAAATTTTTTCCATTTTTTTTCTTTTGGTTTTGCTTGACTGATTCTTCGTGTTTCCCCAAGTCATTCATTTCCATTTGTTCAATTCTGATTTTTAATGAATTATTTTCATTTGCTTTTTTTAAAATTTCTTTTTGTATTTGTCCAACTGAGTTTTTAAATGAGTTGTTTTGTTCTATGGCATTTTTTTCCATTTCATCAACATTTTTTAAAAGAATTATTTTCTTTTTCCAATTCACAAATTCTCTTTTTCTTGGAATTGTTTATATTTTCCAATTCATAAATTCTGTTTTCCTGGGAGTTATCTTTTCCAATTCTCAAATTCTGTTTTTCAGGGAGTTGATTTCTTTATCCCCTCTATCTTTTTTTTTTTTTAATAGCCTTTTATTTACAGGATATATGCATGGGTAACTTTACAGCATTAACAATTGCCAAACCTCTTGTTCCAATTTTTCACCTTACCCCCCCCTCCCCTAACTGGCAGGATGACCAGTAGATGTTAAATATATTAAAATATAAATTAGATACACAATAAGTATACATGACCAAAATGTTATTTTGCTGTACAAAAAGAATCAGACTCTGAAATATTGTACAATTAGCTTGTGAAGGAAATAAAAAATGCAGGTGTGCATAAATATAGGGATTGGGGAATTCAATGTAATGGTTTTTAGTCATCTCCCAGAGTTCTTTTTCTGGGCATAGCTGGTTCAGTTCATTACTGCTCCATTGGAAATGATTTGGTTGAATCCCCTCTATCTTTTAATGACTTGTCCTGACCCTCTTGCAAAGCTTTCCTTTCCTTTCCCCATTTTTCTTCTAGCTCTCTTTTAAGATAATTTTTGATTTTGTCTATGAGAGCTTTGTGTGATGGAGATCAGATCATATCCTCCTTTGGATCTAGAGACAAACTGTTTTTAGTCTCCTCAGGGTTTGAAGTCTGCTCTCTTTCTGTATAGAAGCTATCAATAGTTAGAGTGTGCTTTGCCTTTTTTGCTCATTTTGAAAAACAAAACAAAACAAAAAAACAAACAAAAAAACCATATGGTCTGCTTATCGGGGGCAGTGGGGTATTTCTAAGCTGCCTCTACAGATGACAGGAAGTGGCAGTGAAGGAGTAGTGGGACAGCATTCACTGGCTGCACTGGAACCTGAAATCAGGTCCTGAAATCAGCAGCAGCAAAAAGGGCTACCCTGCCATCAAGAACTGCAGCTGTGCCTGGATCACACTGAGTCACTTCAGATGCTGGGTGGGTGTGGCCAGGTCCAGAGAGATTGCAGAATTTTGGGGTTATAGTCTTTACCCCCTGTGTTTATAGCTTCTCTGCTGATCTACTGGCATGCTGCCAGGGCAAAGGAGCTCACACTGTGGTAAAATTCTTCCTGCATATTTTCTACTGGCTAAGATCACATCCCACCCCACCCCAACCCCCCCCTTGGGCCTGCTCAGTGGACTGACCTCTCACTGCCTTCCTGAGTCTGTGCCTGGTCTACTCCCATTCTGTCCCTGCCCATGAGCAAAACAGACTTTTTCTGACAAATTTTGAGATTATCTTCTGTTGATAATGTGTTGTACTCCCAATATTCGTGGGTTCTGACAGTCAAGCACTAATTCCAAGGCTAAATATTGTTAAAATAGATTGAAGGAAAAGAAGAGTTTAGGAAGATACATATGTCCTCTCAGCCATCTTGGTTCTTCCCCTCTCATCCCCCCACCCCCCACCTCGATTGTTCTTACTTTTTAAAAAATTTCCTCTCTCTGATTTTTAAAATATTTTTAGAGTTCTTCTCTGAACTCTTTTTTTGCAAGGGACCATTTGATGTTACTCTTTGGGTTAGAAAAGGCTTTTTTTGCTTCAATATTTTCCTGTAAAGATTAACCTCACTCTTCTCTATTCTCATAACATAATAACTATTTATGGTTGGGTTCTTTATCTCTTGCCTGCTCATTTAAAAAAAAATCATAGCAGCTTGTTATTATAATCATCTCTATTCCTGGGATATGGGGAATGGTGTCTCTGGCCTTAGGCTCTTTTTACTGTTATTTTTGAGCTTTGTCCTGGCCCAACTTCTGCATTCCTTTCCCCCTTCATCAGGAGTCACTCTCACCCCCAGCACACTATGTTCTTGCTTCCTGAGAAACCTCCAGTGCCTATTACCTTCATTTCTCTCCTCTGGCCTAGAACTGAAAACAAAACCTCAGCTCTCCTGTAAGTGCTTAAAGCCAACAGCATCCTGGCCCCACTGTTTTTGTATTAACTGGAAGTGTGCTGGGTCCTTCCCACCCAGAGCTGCATTTCAGGAGCAAAAGCTGAGCCTGACATCCCTTGTTAGCAAAGGTTCTTCATCCACTAAGATGTCCAACTCCCCACTCTGTCCAGGAGATGAAAATTCCTGTGGCTGAGGTGAGGGTATCTCCCAACCCAGATAGTCCTAGGACTCACTGTTTGCTATTTTAGTGGAGCTAGCTTATAGATATTTATACTTCATTTGGGAGAATCCTCTATACTTAGATCTTTCTTCAGATCTTCTCCTCTTGTCCCAGGAGGATCAGTACTTTGTCCCAACTCTTGTTTATTTATTTTTTTATTGCTCTACATTCACTGCAAGCCACAATTTTCTTATTTGTGGAGGAAATCCAGACAACTTGGAATTTTCTGATCTACTCCACTATCTTTCCAGAATCTTCTATGCCCAACTTTAAAAGAAAATTCAAAGTCAGGAAACAGCCTGGGAAAAATGAACAAATAAAAAATGTTATTTACTATACAAAGCAACTGTGATGACAGGGGAGATTAAGATATAAACACAGAAGAAGATAAAGATATGAAAAGAGCTATAAGCAAAGCTCAAAGAAAAAAAATGCTAATTGGATACAAGCCCAACAAGAATCCCTGGAGGAGTTAAAGAAACAGATATGACTATTAGAGGAGAAATTCTTAGATTCAAGAAAATTATGAAAAAAGAATGAACATTTTGACAAAAATATTGAAGAAAATAACACCTTAAAAACTTGGACTCAATGTAAAATACATACAAATTCGCTGAATGAACATTTAAAAAAAGAGAATAGATGAAATGGGAAAAGAGGGCCAAATCTTAAAAAATTAGAATTGTGCAAGTGCATATTAATGACTTTATGAGACATCAAGAAACAACAAAACAAAGTGAAAAGAATAGTAGGAAAAGGGAAAAATTTGAAAGATCTTATAAGAAAAAAAATTTCCCTGGAAAATACATTGAAAAGAGATAATTTAAGAATTACTGAACTATCTGAAAATAACAAGCAAAAAAGAACTTAGACATCATCTTTCAAGAAAATACATAAGAAAACTGCCCCAATTTCTTAGATCGAGAGGTTAAAATAGAAGTTAAAATAATTAAAGACTTCCTGAAAGAAATCCCAAAAAGATATCTCTCAGAAAATTGCAGCCCAATTCCAGAATTCTCAGGTCAAAGAAAAAATACTTTAAGCATTCAGAAAGAAGCAATTCAAAAAGCATGGAGCTATAATCAGGGTCACAGAAGATTATACAACTTTCATGTAAAACAGGTAAAGAGAATGGAATTTGAAAGCCAAGAACGAAACATAATCTTGCAGAAGGTAAAAGGATATATTTAATGAAAAGATTTCCAAGCATTCCTGATTACAAGACCAGAGCGAAATAGAAAATGTGACATTCAAACAGACTTGAGTTGTATAAAATATAAATATAAAATTAAATAAAATAAATGTAAAATTTAATAAAATTAAAATTTATGTTTCTACATGGGAAGATCATATATGAAACTCCTAAAATTTTATTATTATTATTAGGGCAAAGTCTGCATAGAGAGCTTAAGTGTGAGTTGATTAAGTTGGGATGATCTACAAAAATAAGAGATGAAGCAATGACAAAGAAGGATATACTAGGAAATGGGTAAAAGGAGAGGTACAATGGGGATAATTTTTCTTACATAAAAGAAGCATGTATGTAAGAGCATTTATAATGGAGGGGAAAATGAGGGGTTCTGTCAATACTTGAAACTCACTCTTATTACAACTCTTCAAAAAAAAAAAAAGGAGTATACACACATGTATACTCACTTGAGTATAGAAACCTATCTTTCTGGATAAGAAAATAGGAGGGGAAAAGGATAAGAAATATGGGAGAGGGGTAATAAAAAGGGGGTCAAAAATCATAATGTAGTCTTCTCAAGCCCTTTATTTTAATTTTGTATCTGTCTTTCTGTTTCAAGTGTTTCCCTTAAAAAAATATATTGTAGGATTCTGGTTTCTAATACATTTTACTATCTACTTCCATTTTATAGGTTAACTAATCCCATTCATATTTATGTTATGATTATTAACTGTATATTTTTTCAAGTCTATGTTCTGTTTATCCTTCTCTGTCTCTTTTTATCCTGTCCTTCCTCAAAAGTCCTCTCCTGATCCCTGCCTTCCTTAATCAACCCCCCCCTTTTTTTTTATCACATCCTTCCCCATATTTCTTATCCCCTTTCCCTACCATCATTCTTCAGCCAAAGTAAAATGGCAAGGGTAGTAATCATGATTTCAGACAAATCAAAAGAAAAATCAGATCTAATTAAAAGAGATAACCTATGAAATTGTATTTCACTAAACAGTACCCACAGATAATGAAAAACAAAAAACATTTTTACTCTGTTTCTTATAAAAGCTTCATTTTTCAAATCTATGGGAACCTGAGTGAAATTTATAAAAATAAGAGCCTTCTACAATTGATAAATGGTCAAAGAATATGAAAGTGAAGTTTTCAAAAAAAGAAATCAAAGATACCTATAATCACATGAAAAAATGCTCTAAATCATGATTAATTAGAGAAATGCAAATTAAAACTACTCTGAGGGAATACCTCATATCTAATAGAAATGACTAATGCTGGAGGGGATGATGTTGTTCCACCTTTCATTTTCAAAGAGATCCAATGGTATTATGGTTCCTATCATGTGTGAATTGGATTTCAGTGAGTCAGAGTTGTGTAAAGTTGTTATCCTCATTCTCTCTTTCAGAGTAGGATACAGTAAATGGTTTTGGCATCTTCAAAGTCTGACCAAGTTCTAAGCACTCCACAACTCCTATTTTAGCTGCCTTCATGACTGTTCAAATGAATTTTTCTCATCTACCCATTACCTGGGGGAAGCCTTCACATGCTTAGTATAGACAGTCTCCAACTTAGCAATGGTTTGAGGCCTTTTAGTTACCTTCAACCTGGTTTAGCTCTGAGAAGATTTTACCAGGATGTGACTATTGTACATGCCTCAGCTTCTTGAAGACACAGGTAAGAGTTGGGTGACTGGTGGACACAAAGGTGAATGAGCAGCCAGGAAAAGGGCTTGATAAACTTTCATATCAGAGGTGCTTATCCTCCTTGTATACCCCATACAATCAATGTTGATTCAAAAAATGCCATACTGTATAAGAAGTCTCATTTTAGTATAAATGTTTTTGTACTTTTGTACTTAAGTAGGCAATGAAAGTCAGTGAAAAGAATACTGGACTTGGAGTTGAAGGACCCGGTTTCAACTTTTTGCTCAGTTGCTTTCTGACTTGACCTTTCTGAGCCTCAGTTTCTCAAGTTAAAAATGAAGGCTTAGCCTTGATGATTTTGAAGTTTTATTCTCTAAATCTGTGACTAGATTATAAGAGATTACAAAATTACTCTTGTAATTTTATTGACTTTGTAGGAAGAATATAAAAGAAGGAAAAATCAAGTTTTAATATAGGACATGCCATTTTGTTGTAAGCCACATCTACTTCCTAAAAGAGAAAAGGGAGGAGTAGAAGAATCAAAATTATCCATTATCCAAAATTTCATGCAAGATGATAACTGAGTTTAAGTTTTATTTCCTGTGATATACTTGGTTACATTACCAGATCATTTAAATAACATAACTTTTGGTGAAATTATGAATTCTGAAGAACAATTTGGAACTAAATTCAAGGACTAAAAAAAACCCAAAACTATGTATGCACTGACCCAATAAAACCAAAATGGATCAAAGAAAAAGGAAATGAAAATATTTATAGCAGCTTTTTTTGGTAGTAGCAAAGATCTGAAAATTGAGGGAATGTTCAATAATCTGGAATGGGTGAGCAAACTATAGTATATATTTATAATGGATCATTCTTGTGTTATAGGTAATGATGGGGGGGATGATTTTACAGGAAAAAAAGATAGCTAGACCTATTTGAACTTATGCAAAATAAAATGAGAAGATCATTATGCACAGTGACAATAATGTAGTCTCTAGAGATAAAAATGATGAACTGAGTGCATATAATATTTTGTTTTCTTTCTTTCTTTATTCAATATGGCTAATATAATAGTATGTAGAGGGCCAGAATTCTGGAGAAGTATACTTGAAAAAAGGATACTTACAACAAAATGTTAACTCAGTGGAATTGATGAGCTAATGGTTCTCTAGTTCATGAATATCTAGTATGATATAATAATATAATCACTCTAGTTGGCATATACTCAGTATGCTATAATGATGTAATTGTAATAGGATATTTAAGGGCTGAGAGAACTGGGGACAGAGTCAGTCAGACTGGGACAGAGACTGTGAAGGAGTCAGACTGTGAGAATAAAGACTATAGACTATTCCTGACTATCTTCATGGTGACTATCCTGCTGAGATCAAGGCCTGAAGGACCTCCAGAAAACTAGCCTGGACATTAAAAAAACTATGTTTTGCATTATTTCATATGTATAATTGATGCAATTTCCCTGTCTTCTCAGGAGATGGAGAAGGGGTGAAATGGAAGGGGAAATTTTGGAATTTAATTTAAAAAGAAAAGGTCAAAATATATAAGTAATAAATTTTAAAAAGACATTGGATTGGCATTTGTTTACATGGCATTTTAAAGTTTGCAAAATTCAGTACTGAAATGGAAGATTTTGAAAGTAAAGTCACACAAATCAAGCCTTAAAAATACGGTATAAGAAAAGATCAGAGATATGTAAACAGCATTAACCATATTTTTGGACTTATTTTATATTAGAAGCAGAGATTTAACATATATATATATATATATATATATATATATATATATATATATATATATGAAAGGCAGGATGCATTAGAAAATAGAATTTTTAAAAAAGAGCAATTCTGTCAACAACTGTGCCAACTGGCCATATAGAGTAATCCTTTATAAGTTTTAAGAGAATAGCATAATACAAATGATTTAAGATCTCTTATGTAATCAATAGTTTGAAATCCTTGCAGATTATTTAGCACTCAGACATTCTAGATCAATGGGAAAAATGTTAGAAAGAGCCATCAGGATGAGGTGTAACCTTAAAAGCAGAATTTGTCAAATGTGATTCATTTCAGCCAAATGGATCTTTCTCTTCTACTATAAAATTTCTAGTAATGATACTACAAGCTTTTGGAAAGACAATTCCAGTGAATTATATTTCCCCTTTAAAGTCTTCCATTCTTCATCCTAGTTTCCCTATTTTTGTCAAGGATATTGCTGTTCTTTTCTTCCAGATTTGCAAGCTTGATGTTATCTTTGACCTTTTGCTATAGTGACTCCTCCCTTCCCAATTGTCTAATCAATTGTTAAGTCTACTCAAACCTATATTCATAACATCTTTTGCTGTTATTGTCTTTCCACTCAATGACCAACAGTCTAATTCAGGTCCTTATCACCTCTTAGTTGGATTACTGTAATAGCTTTCTAATTTATCTGCAGCCTCTCCCTTTTCCAAATCATCTTCAGCATAGCTGCCAAATGATATTCCTAAAGCATAGATCTGACAGTGTCCCTACCTTGTTCAATGCCCTTTTTGCCTCTTAAAAAATACCAACCCCCATCTTTGGCATTTAAACTCTATCCCAGTTTTGCTCAAGTCTTATTGCTCATCACTTCCTGTTATGGGCCAGAACTTGAAACAAGGTGCTAAGTCACTGGATTTGATAGAGACAATGCTTATATACTTAGTTCACACCTTTAAAGTTCACAGCTTTAAGAGAGTTTACACATTACGTTCACTCATTAGAGTTCACACCTTTAAGAGAGTTCACATATTAGTTCACATATCTTTAGATGAGCACCTTTAGAGAGCATATAAAAGGAGGAGCCCACTAAAGGACAACCCCCTGGAGACTTCGGGAGATTCACAAGTCAGAAACCCACAAGCCCACTCTCTGGGAGGCGGAGTCAATTCATTCCATATTCCACCTTTGTGCTGGCTGGAGGCTTTGGATTCAGAGGGAGCTAGAGGCTGAAGCTGGAGAGAAAAAAGACTAATAGCAAAAGCTCTTGGAACCAAGGAGAGAGATAGGCCTCTAAGAAAACTAACAGGCCTATTTTGGAAGAGACAATAAAGGATTGGACTTTAACTCCTGGTTGAATTTGAGGTAATTATTACTCTGAACTGAAACTAAGGCTGCCTCCAGAAGCTTCCCAAAAAACCTGCTCCCTGAGAACATTATAATTTAGAGAAGAGAATTACAACTTCCCCTCACACACTTTACATTCTTAGTCAAATTTGACTACTTACTATCTCCCATACATGTTATATTATCTTTTCTTTGCTTTTGCAAAGCTGTCACTCCCTCCTTTTCCTCACAAATACTGGAATGCTTCTTTCCTTTAACTTCCTCCTTCTTTTTTTCTTCTTTATTGCCTTCTTTTTCTTTTCATCATAATCATCGTTCTTTTTTTCTTCTTTTTCCTTTTCCTCCCTCTCCTCCTCCTCTTCCTCCTTCTTTTCCTCCTTGTCCTCCTTCTAATTTAAGGTTCAGCTAAAGGACCACTTCCTTATATAAAACTTTTCCCAATTGTTTCAAAAGTGACTGGCTCTTCCCAATAATCACTTTGTAATATTTTCATATAGATACAAATGTGGGCCTCTTTAGATTTGAGCAGATTTTCATGTCTCAGGATGCTAGATCATTTAAATATTGTGTGTGTGAGGTGTGTGCGTGTGTGTGAAGAAAAGTACATTATTATGCTTTTTATTTTTATTGATAATACTATAACATTGCTGTTAAGGGATTTTTCTTTTATGAATGTCAGCATCACCATGGTGAAAAGACTTAGAAATGAAAATATTTATAGATTTAAAGAGCTTTCATGAATAGAACCAAGATCTCTCTCTCTCCCCCTCTCTCTCTCTCTCTCTCTCCTCCACCCCTCTCTCTCGCTGAGGCAATTAGGGTTAAATGACTTGCCCAGGATCACATAGCTAAGACATGTTGTGTGAGGCCAGATTTGAACTCAGGTCCTCCTGACTTCAGGACTGGAGCTCGATCCACTGTGCCACATAGCTGCCTCTTTTCTATGCATCAACATAGGACCACAGATTTAAAGATGAACTATCTTTAGAGATGATCTTCAACCCCCAAAATGAGGCCTAGAAAAATTAAGATTTTTCCAAGATCATAAGGTAGCTCTTAATTCTAGCCCTTACACTGATTCCACAAGAAAGTCTTATCTTACTTCACTTTGAAACCTCATTAAAGACTTTGTAATACTAGTGAATATAATCAGGTGAAGATTTCTCAAAAAGTCTGTGAGATGGAGTGGACAAGATTATTAAGTCTAAGTTTTAGGAAATCATATGATCCCTATTTTCAAAGGTCTGTAGGGCAGAAAAGGTCAGATTCTAGGCCTAAGCTTGAGGAAGTTATGTGACACAGGAGGTATAGTATTGCTGACCATTGGTCAGGAGGTATAGTATTGCTGACCATTGGTCAATGATTACTTCTTTTTCAGTCCATCTAATGAACCCAAATCTTTTGCTATTTAACTATTTACTATTTGTGGCTTGACAGGCCAGACACAATGCTGGGAGATGGGAGCTGAATGATGATGATGGCTTTGTGTCTGCTTAGCAGGTGTGCTTGGACCTCTCCTTGCAAGGACTGTATTTGCTTTTGCTTTTGTTTTCCTTTTGTATCTAAAGATGCCTCTGAGTAGTCATTTTCTCTACAGTCCCACACAGTTTACGGGGCTTATCTGGGATCTGTGACTTCCCAGAGAGATAGCTGGGGTTCTGATTCAAGACAGACACCAGGTTGGTTTTTCTCTGACTATCCTTAAGATTAGACCCTTAGCCTCCCTTTCTGTGAAGTATTGGCTTGAAGAGAGGCATCAGAAACAAGTAAGAGCACAAGTCCCTGAAAAAGAAGCGCAAGGGCAAATGGCTAGTCAGATAATTTATGTATGCATAATCCACAGGTAAAAGGGAAGGAGCAATCCAGGGATTTGAGCTGCTCTCCTCAGGGCACTGTCTGTGTTCTTGGGTGTCTTTAGGCAGAAAAGGACTCTGGGATCACCAAGGCATGATGATTCCAAGTTAAGGGGTGTTGCCTAGTAAGCCAGAAGGAAGTTCTAATAAATGGCACAGAGCAGTGGTGCTCTGGATGACTGTTGGGTGGGAGTATAATGCCAAAGAACCTGAGTAAGACAAGAGATTAGAGACCAATTCAATAGTTTATTAAATGGAGAGAGATACTGGGACCAATGGATCCATGGTTGGTCCCAGGGCTGGACGAGACTATTATCTCAAAGAGTCCAGCCCCAAAGTATTCAGAGGGCAAGCCTTTTATGGGATAGAACATGACACAATGGGGGAGGTACGGAGTGGGGGGGGGGATAACCTAATGGGGGGAGGCCCCTAGGATGACACAAAGGAGGGAGGTAACTGATATTCTAATGACATCCAAAATGGATCCATTTTAGATGGATAAAACTTTATCCTGTCAAACATTAAGAAGGAATGTCTATAACCTAAAGATATAAAACCTTTATCTCAACCATTTAAGAGGGAATGATTATAGCCTGGGGTTTTGGGGCAGAGCAACTGAGGTAGACCTTTATTTCATCAAACATTAAGAGGGAAAGGTTATAACCTGAGGCAGAATAACTAAATAGGACAATTGGAGAAACTGGGTCATGACATTAAAAGGGAACTTTTGGGGGAATCCATCCAGGCTTGGGGATCCCAATCAAGGGGTTAGCTCTATACATTACAGGATCTCAATCCATGAGATTGGAGTTGCTCTCTTCAGAAGGAGAGGGGAAGGAACAGTCCAAACCAAATCTTCGAAGAAAAAGTGCACGATGTTTTGTGTGTGTGGAAGGGATAGTCCTCTTCCACATAATTTTTGTCTGTGTTTGTGTTCATGTCTTTGTGTGGAATGTCTGTGTCATATCTATTCTGTGATGCAGATTTTGTTTTAAAAAAAATTCCAACTTCTTCTTGTGGACTTCAGCTCTGGCAAAGCTGGGAGCAGCTAAGTTTTGAGAGCAATGATTGGGGAGTTTAGCAGTTGGTCATTTCAAGATTGCAAAAGTACTTAGCATAAAACAAATGCTATATGAATGTTTGCTACTTTATTGGATTTAATTGCTTCATATTTGGAAACTTTATGAGTTTTTCGATATGACCAACATGCAATACCAACATGGAGATAAATGAATTTTTTTGATGTGTAAAGTAATTTGGAAGCAAATTCAACTAAATTAAGGCCTCCATGAGGAGGATAGTGCATAAGATAAAGGGACATGTGGGAGGAGGGGTGAGTGAGAGAGTGAGAAAATATACATAATCAGTTCAGTGAAATTTATTATTTGAGATATGATAGTAAAAGCATTTTTATATAAATTGTAATCTTTTTGCACTGACTTTGGGAAAAACAGAAAAGTGCTCAGCTGTTTTTAAAACAAACAGCCAAATCCTCAAGACATTTCTGATTCACAGTCTGAGAAAAAAAAGAGTAAAATCTTATCTTCATCAGGTTTGCATTTTAAAAACAATTTAAAAGCATCTCTAAATGGGGAGAAGTAAAAGATAACAAAGAAATCTGATGTCATTCAAAGAAAGTAAACAGACAGGAAGAAGGGGAGTTTTTTCTGGAATTCCTCTTAAATTGTAAAATTTGTAAACTTCTTAAAACTATTTTTTAAGGTCATTATCCCTGAGAAATAACTTATTTAAATTACATAGGTCCCAATGAAGAAATGAGTTTACTGATAATCTACAACTTTGTAAAATAGGAACTATTTATGATTGGCTTTTACATCAGCAATATTGAGCTTAAGGCCATCTCTTAAGATATCAAGATGAATTGTAAATTTTAAATGATGAATCTCTTAAAATTATATGAGACAATCACTATTAAATGGTATGTGCTAGAATTATGAGTTGGTTTACTTTAAGCACAAGATCTTAGAAATTTGTGTGCAAATATTGAAACATAACTACTAGAAATTTAAATCTGTATTTGATTTGATTTGTTTTAAAAAATTAGGTTGGTAAAAACAAAGTTCTGGTAGCTTAATGTAGGGGATCATATGTTTGTATCCCCTAATTAGATGAAGTATGTTGCTTTCTAAAATGTATATTGGGTAATTTATAAAAATTATGAGCTATGTTTTAAAATTTTGTCAGCTCTGCTGGACATATTATAAATTTTATGAAATTTAATCCAAAGTTATTTAGATTTTGGCTATATTATAAATCTTAAAGTTTAATAAAAAAGAGATGATTTTTAAAATAAGGAACAAGAAAGATTGATTTTCAAAAACAATTGATAGTTTGAATGGAACATCTAGTTAGAATATCACAAGATAAAGTATTGATTTTTAAAATAGCTTTTTAATTGGTATGTACATTAAAATTGAGAATGATTGCAAATTACATGAGATTCCTATCCATTTTTGTAATAGGCTGTGTTATGTTTATTTATTTTATTATGAAAATTGTGAAATTACTAATTAAATTATTTGGGGTTATTGTCATCTATTGAATCCTAAAACTGTTTGATATTATATGCATTATGTTGACACCAGATGATAGGCACCACAGTTGGGATTTGGTCAGGTAAGGAATTAGAACTGGCCATTATCTTTGGTAAAAGGTAGATTTATTATGAAAAGGGGCAACATCCTAGTGGAACTTACCATTTGCCAAAGGGAAAGGAGACACCCCATGAGGTTGGGGCATATTCTTGGCTGGTGGGCTGGATCCTAAGGGGAAACTTGACACCCTAAAAGAGTTAGATATAAGGAGAAATGGGATAAGGAAGCATAGTGGAGTTAGGAAAGATACCATGTGGAAGATGAAAGGGAAAGATCTGTCCACAAGCCTACAGAAAGGTGAAGATTTAACTCATCCTTCTCCTATTAGGTGTGGCTATTTCTTAGAAGTGACAACAAACTCCACTCACTGGAGCTCATTCCCCACCTTGCTGGTTAAATGAAATTACTTTAACATTAATTGCTTTTATTGTTTAAGGGAATAGCTTACATTTACATGATATTAATAACTGAATGTTTTTTATTTTTCAACTTTATGGCTGCTTTAAGGGAAAGTCATTTTTGATACTGTACCATAAATTCCACTGCTTAACAAAGCAAAATTAAGAGGTTTGTTAAAACTGCAAGTTCTCTGAAAATGATTATTTTTACCAAGGTCTCCGTCTTATGCAAATTATTTAATATTTATTTAAGTGCATATTGTTTAACAAATATGATAACAAATATCATCTATAACTTTGAAGTAGAATTTCTAGAGCAGAATTTTGCAAGGGCTAATGTTGAAGAATTGTCCATGCATATGTTTTGAAAAATAAAAAGCTTTAATAAAAAAAAGAGAAAAAAAAGGAAGGGATGGAAAGAAAGAAGGAGAAGAGGAGGAAAAGAAGGAGAAGAGGAGGAAGAAAAAAGGAGGAGGAGAAAAAAACTAGAACTGAGTAAGAACAAGCTAATGATATTGTCAGCCACCAAGAAATTATAAAGCAAAATCAAAAGAATGAAAAAAAAAATAGAAGAGAAAGTGAAACATCTCATTAGAAAATTTTTGATCTGGAGCACAGATCTAGGAGAAATAAAATAAGAATAATCAGGCTATCTGAAAATTATGATTAAAAAAATCTTGATACACTATTACAAGAAATTATCTTCTTTTTAATAGCTTTTTATTTACAAGTTATATGCATGGGTAATTTTACAGCATTGACAATTGCCAAACCTTTTGTTCCAATTTTTCCCCTCCTTCCCCCCACCCCCTCCCCTAGATGGCAGGATGACCAGCAGATGTTAAATATATTAAAGTATAAATTAGATACACAATAAGTATACATGACCAAACCATTATTTTGCTGTACAAAAAGAATTGTACTCTGAAATATTGTACAATTAGCTTGTGAAGGAAATCCAAAATGCAGGCAGGCAAAAATATAGGAATTAGGAATTCAATGTAATGGTTCTTAGTTATCTCCCAGAGTTCTTTTGCAGATGTAGCTGGTTCAATTCATTACTGCTCCATTGGAACTGATTTGGTTCATCTCCTTGCTAAAGATGGCCAGGTCCATCAGAATTGATCATCATATAGTATTGTTGTTGAAGTATATAATGATCTCCTGGCCCTGCTCATTTCACTCAGCATCAGTTCGTGAAAGTCTCTCCAGGCCTTTCTGAAATCATCCTGCTGGTCATTTCTTACAGAACAATAATATTCCATAATATTCATATACCACAATTTATTCAGCCATTCTCCAGTTGATAGGCATCTACTCAGTTTCCAGTTTCTGGCCACTACAAAGAGGGCTGCCACAAACATTCATGCACATACAGATCCCTTTCCCTTCTTTATGATCTCTTTGGGATATAAGCCCAGTAGTAACACTGCTGGATCAAAGGGTATGCACAGTTTCATAACTTTTTGAGTATAGTTCCAAATTGCTCTCCAGAATGGTTAGATGTATTCACAATTCCACCACCAATGTATTAGTGTCCCTGTTTTCCCACATTCCCTCCAACATTCTGCATTATCTTTCCCTGTCATTCTAGCCAGTCTGACAGGTGTGTAGTGGTATCTCAGAGTTGTCTTAATTTGCATTTCTCTGATTAATAATGACTTGGAGCATCTTTTCATATGGCTAGAAATATCTTCAATTTCTTCATCTGAGAATTGTCTGTTCATATCCTTTGACCATTTATCAACTGGAGAATGGCTTGATTTCTTATAAATTAGAATCAATTCTCTATATATTTTGGAAATGAATCCTTTATCAGAACCTTTGACTGTAAAAATATTTTCCCAGTTTATTGCTTCCCTTTTAATCTTGTCTGCATTAATTTTGTTTGTACAAAAACTTTTCAATTTGATATAATCGCAATTTTCTATTTTGGGATCAGTAACAAGAAATTATCAAAGAAAATTGCTCTAAAGTTTTGGGAGAAGAAAAAGTAGAAAAAGAGTAAAATCCACCAATAACTACCTGAAAGAGATCCCAAGAAGAAAACTCTCAGGAATATCATAGCCAAGTTTTAAAACTCTCAGGTTAAGAATAAAATATTAGAAATAATAAGAAAAATTTTAAATATCATGGAGCTACAATAAGGATTTCACAACACCTAGAAGCTACTGCACTGAAGGACCATAGGTTTTGGAATACTATTTTCTGTAGAGCAAAAGAGCTGGGGTAACAATGTAAAGTAACTTACCCAGCAAAATTAAGTGTAATTCTAAATGAAAAAAGGACACTTAACAAACTCAAAGATTTTTAAGTTTTGGGAATACAGCTCCAACAACTTAGGAGAAAATTTGACATATAACATCCAGGAGAAATATATGATAAATATAAAAGATAACTTAAAAGAGACTCCATAAGATCAAATTGTTTAAATTCCTATATATGAAAATATTAACAGTACTCTTATGATTGTCATCATTGTTTAGGTAAGTTGAAAGAGGCATGGACTGAGCTGAGTATGATGGGGTGATTGTAAGAAAACTAAAACTGAGTAGGGAGAGATTAAAAAAATGAGCATCATAAAAATAGGCATACAAAGTAAAATTGATACAGAAGAAGCTTGTAAGGGTTGAAGGTGATTAGTGGTGGAACCTTACTTTTATTGGGAATTTCAAGAGGGAACAACATATATATCAAAAGGATATAAAGTATTTAAATTAAGAAAGAAATAAGAGATCATGGGTATAATGATGGGAGTAAGAGAATAAAAGAGGGACTCTTAAAAGAATGTATCAATTAAGGAATTAGGAAGACGAAGGAGCTGATAGAAGTAAAACAGAGGAGTAAAGAACGGGGCAAATAGGGTTAGAAATATAGTGAGGGAAAATTGGAAGGAATTAAATATACAACAAGTAATTCTAACTTAGAATGTGAATGGGTTGAATTTACTAATAAAATGGAAATGAATAGCAGATTAAAATTTGAACTCAACAATATGTTACTTTCAAAAAGCAAAATAAAATTAGAGATACTTAATGTCAACTGGATAGAACTGGTTGTTGGTGGGTAGCCTGAGCTGAGCAGAATAAAGTAAAGACAAAAGCCTGAGGAATGAAATAGAATTTTAATTCCAAAGTGAGAAAAAATGACTTGCAAATAAGGAGCTAGCTTAGAGACATGTATTGGGGCCCCTATCCCTAGGGAGGGCACTTTAGTGTGGCTCTTATAATTGTGACTAGACAAAGAGTATAGTGTAGTGTAGCAATAGCATGAGGCACAAAGGCAATAGTGAAGCTAGGTCGTCTTATGCAAAAAGTCCCTTCATAGGACTTCCTGAATGGGCTTGATGGTACTTGCTTGAGTTCAGAGACCATCAGTTCCAAAAGGTGAGCAGAAAGGCTTGTAGTTATGCCAAGTTCAGGATACAGCTTGTTTGCTGGGCTTTAGCTCTGAAAAACGGGGTGTCTCCTAATATTATCTTGACAATATAAAAATGAAATAAAGGGCAGGAGTAGAATTTAGTGTGCAAAAAAAGCAGGAATAGTAAACATGATCTTAGACAAAATTTAAAATACATTTAATCAAAAGTGAAAAATAGAGAAACGACACTATGCATCAACAATATTATTCAACATTTTTTAGATTATTTAAACTACATATATAGTATAAATACCCAACTATATGCCTGCCAAAACACACTTGAGAACTATATTGAAAATAAGCACAAAACACTTTTTATATAAATAAACTCAGTTCTGAGTAATTAAAGTAATATTTATTGTTCATGGGTAGGAAAAGTCAATATAATTTTTTAAAATGACAATTTTACCTGACTATACTTATTCAAAGTTATCACAATTAAATTACTAAAAAATATTTTACTGAGCTAGAAAAAAATAATAACAAAGTTCATTTGGAAGAAAATAGGTCAGGAATTTCAAAGAAACCAAAGGAAAAAAGATGTCAAGGAAGTAGATTCATCAGTACAATGTGAATGCATTGTTGAAGGGTTAAAAGGATAATTTCACTTATTTTAATTTAAAATTTTATTGTGTGAATAAAATTTGTGTTGAGAAATAATGCATAGAAGGAATGCAAAAAATTAAGGGGAGGGATTTCAATAGTTTGATGCAGGGGTCCTCAAACTACGGCCTGTGGGCCAGATGCAACAGCTGAGGACATTAATCCCTCTCACCCAGGGCTATGAAGTTTCTTTATTTAAAGGCCCACAAAACAAAGTTTTTGTTTTTACTATAGTCCTGCCCTCCAACAGTCTGAGGGACAGTGAACTGGCCCCTTATTTAAAAAGTTTGAGGACCCTCTCAGACAGGATGTGATTGGATTAGAATTTTGCTGTGGTATAGAAAATGATAAACTGGTGGATTTAGAAAAATGTGGAAAGACTGACTTATGAAGAGATGCTATTCATCTTCAGAGAAACAGATGACAGTAGAAATAAATGTAACATGGTCTTATATATATGTTTATGAATGTATATGTGTAAATATATGTATGTTTATATATTCACATACATCTATATCTATATATCTATACACACATATAAACACACTCTTAATTGTAGCCTTATTTAGGGTTTAGGAATGGAAACTATAAAGTAAAAAAGTTCACAGTAGAGAACAAAAGAAAATCAACAAGAAAGCAAAGAAAAGCCTGACAGCTTTGAAAACAATGTATTTACTATGTATTTACTAACAAAGTATTTACTATGTGTAGTATTTGCTATACAGATTTTCTTGAAATGGAAATTTATTGTTTTATTTTGAATCCTCTCTTGTTGTCTCCTATATATACAGATTTTTTTCTTTTCTCATTTTGTATTTATGTGTAAAATTTTAAAAATTTGAAAAAATATGAGGCTGGATAGAATTAAAGTTCTATAATTTTTCTCTCTTTTTTTTTAAATGTTTTTTTTTAATTTAAAAGCCTTTTACTTACAGGTTATATGCATGGGTAACTTTACAGCATTAACAATTGCCAAACTTCTTGTTCCAATTTTTCACCTCTTACCCCCCCCCCCACCCCCTCCCCTAGATGGCAGGATGACCAGTAGATGTTAAATACATTAAAATATAACTTAGATACACAATAAGTATACATGACCAAAACGTTATTTTGCTGTACAAAAAGAATCAGACTTTGAAATATTGTACAATTAGCTTGTGAAGGAAATCAAAAATGCAGGTGGGCATAGATATAGGGATTGGGAATTCAATGTAATGGTTTTTAGTCATCTCCCAGAGTTCTTTCTCTGGGCGTAGCTGCTTCAGTTCATTACTGCTCCATTGGAAATGATTTGGTTGATCTCGTTGCTGAGGATGGCCAGGTCCATCAGAACTGGTCATCATATAATATTGTTGTTGAAGTATATAATGATCTCCTGGTTCTGCTCATTTCACTCAGCATCAGTTCGTGTAAGTCTCTCCAGGCCTTTCTGAAATCATCCTGTTGGTAATTTCTTACAGAACAGTAATATTCCATAATATTCATATACCACAATTTATTCAGCCATTCTCTGTAATTTCTTACAGAACAGTAATATTCCATAATATTCATATACCACAATCTATTCAGCCATTCAGCCAACTGATGGACATCCATTCAGTTTCCAGTTTCTAGCCACTACAAAAAGGGCTGCCACAAACATTCGTGCACATACAGGTCCCTTTCCCTTCTTTATAATCTCTTTGGGATATAAGCCCAATAGTAACACTGCTGGATCAAAGGGTATGCACAGTTTGATAACTTTTTGAGCATAGTTCCAAACTACTCTCCAAAATGGTTGGATTCGTTCACAACTCCACCAACAATGCATCAATGTCCCAGTTTTCCCACATCCCCTCTAACAATCATCATATAATTTTTCTCTTTAAAAATATATTGATATCTTTTCTTTTTGCATAACCTTCATTTCCAAATATATCTATCTCCTCTGACATACTCAGACAACTATTCTTTGTAGAAAAGAAAGAGGAAAATAAAGCAGTTTAACAAGACTTACTAATATATCAACCAAATATGACATAGAAGTCTACAGCTACCACTTAACTCTACAAAGAAGAGAGGGAGATAAATTTTCTTCTCTCTTTTTTGGAATGTTTGTCTTTATAATTATGTAAACTAAAAAAAGCAAACTGCTCATTTTTGTTTCTGTTTTTGTTGTTTCAATTGATATTATTGAAATTATATAAGTTATTTTCCTGGTTTTATTTATTTCACTTTGCATCAGTTAATGTCTTCTAATACTTCTCTATTTCTTCATATTCATCATTTCTTAAGGTACATTAATGTTCTATTATTTTCATGAACAATAAACATTTACTTTATTTCAGTTTTGGGGTTTTTGATGGATATTTTGGTATAGATGGAAACTTCCTGAGTAAGCTAATTACAGACTTTGAATTACAGACTTGAGTTGGAAATGCTCTTAGAAGCCAATGATTCTAGCCCTCAAATTTAATGATGAAGAAACTAAGGCTCAAAGAGGTCAGTGATTTGCCTACATCTTATAAGCATCAGAGGCATTTCAGACCTGGCCACCTAATAATAATTTCTATGCATGGCATTAGTTTGTTTTGTTTTCAATTTTATTTAAGTTATTCTGAATTTAAGAAATAAAACAAGCATTTCCATAACATAATAGAATAGAAACAAAAGATGGTTGTACATGAAATTGTGAATCTATTATGTACAATTTGAAATTCCTTTTAAATAAAAGTTGTGCATGGTATTATAATATGGAAGGTAGAATAATTGAGTTGTAGAGACAAGGAGAAAGCAGGAAGATATCAATAACCCTGAAGAAGATATCATTCTCTCTTTCATCCAAAAGTTGCTTATAACAAACCTATAAGGGAGGGCTTTCTTGACTATGTCTAAAGGATGATCAAATAATATTGATGCTATAAGGCTTAGGGTCTAAAGAGAGAGAGAGAGTCAGATGGGACTTCATCACAGCAGAGAAGTGCAGTTGTTGGGTAAGAGAATAGGTCCTATTCTTAAGTCTTAGATTTTTTTCCTTTTCTCTCTATGTCATTTATTTCTCCTGAGAATTATTGTAAATTGTTGAACTGTCATGGTCTCAGGCACAGAGTAGTGGCTCCTCAGTGCTCTCTTTGTCATTCAGACTGGGTTACTAGATTAGGTTCCCAGAGAGAAAACTATTTTTACCCTCAATGTTGTAGAGAGTAATCATGAGGGGCTGGAATCTCATGCTCTCTTTCACAAACTTATATCCAGTGTGCCCCCCATTTCAATAAACCAATGGATATTAATATATTTTTCTAAAATAATATTTATTGAGAATTGAAAGGACAGAAATAACAAAAATGTCACCCCAAACTGAGGCTCATTCTCCCCTTGCAACTTTAAGTTCCCTGGGGAAAGTGGGCTCAAGTTTAAAGTAGTTATTATATAATATTCCCCCACAATGCAGGGGAGCATTTTTATCTTTGAACCCACAGAAATATCCTGGGGTTTAATGGGCTCAATCTTGTAGCTCAAAGGTGGGGAGGTAGACAAGTAAGGGACATGTGGGGCCAAAGAGTATCTTTCAATACCTATCCCAAGGGGTCCTTTCCTCTTTTTAGAGAATTACCAATTCTGCTTCTAGTGAATAGCATTGACAATACACAAGTTTACTTTCTGGGCTGGCTTTTTGCAGGCCTTAGTATCTTGACAAATGGGACAATGCACCATTAGGTTGAATCCAGCATGTTACTTGAGTACTCAATTGGCTCCTCAGGATTCAGTTATCCTGCTATATGCTGTGGTTGCTAGTGATATATCTCCCATCACTATAATGGAAATCCCAAATTCATTAGTTATTAGGATACTTCACTCTCAGGATGTACATTTATTTAAAACCAAAAAAACAATAATATACAATAATAATAAACATGAAAGAAACTGAGGTGAAGTATTTGTAGACAGAAGATGACAAAACAGGAAATAAGACAAGTGTCTTTCCTTCCCTACAGCTTATAGCTCCTCACTTGAAAGACTATAAGGAAAAAAATGAGAGATCATCTAATCTTATGAAAACTCACAAATCTCCAGTTTAGCAACTCATAAGTCCTCAGTCTTTCTCATTCAAAAGCCAAACAAAAGGCTTTTCATCATCAGATAATACTAATCTTGATTTATTGGGGTCAAAAAATTCTGTCTTCAAAATTCTACACATTGGATTTGTATGAGGCAAGAAGTATCTGGGAGTTTTCCAACGACTGGATTCTCATTGGTTGGTTCCCTTTCTTTCCTCTTCACCTCCATTTATTAGAAAGGATAACAAAGAGTTTATAGGAATTTAGATGGCATTTAGTTAAACTTTCTTTTTTTCTTGATCTAGAAAACTGAAACCTATAGAGAACTGCATTCTTGAAACATTCTTAGGGTAGTTGGGTAGAACAGTAAATAAAAGACTTGGGCTTGAAGTCAGAAAAACTAAGCCTTCTGAGTTCAAATCCACCCTCAGCCACTTACTAGCTGAGAAATCCTGGGCAAATCACTTAATCTTTTCTTCATTGTGATGACCGCACTAGCACCCCAGACACCCCAGAATCAGCCAGAGTCAGGATAAGCAAAAATCCTTAGTCTTTATTCTTGGTCTTTAGATGCAGGATTGAACAGGATGGAAGCAGAATCTCTGCCACCTCCTTCTTCCTCATCTACCGCAAAGAGTGACTCTGGCTCGTCTTAGTCCACCCCCTAGTCCTTCCTACAATCCTCTGTATACATCAATCACTGAGCCAGCACAGGATAGTGGGAAGGACCATTTTCCAAGCATATGCCCATAGAGTATTGTCTAATCAGTAGTTAGCCTCAAGTGCTCGGCAGTCCTGACCTCAGTGCATCGACTCAATAGTTTCAGCCCTTTATACTTCATCTGTAAAATGAACTAAAGAAGGACATGGCAAACCATTCTAATATCTTTGCCAAGAAAATACCAAATGGGATCATGAAGAGTGGGACATAACATAAACAAGTGAACATTCCTGACAGAAATTTCTCCTCCCTTACCTGGCATTCTTTTTCCTAACTTTAGCCCAACCCATAATATATGATTACAATAGTTATTGAGGAAGATGAACATATACTGTTAGTATGATAGGATAGTGCTAATAAAGCTATTAGATAATAGGCATTTGAGTATAGTGGGAACAGTAACCAATAGATTTGGAATCAGGAGATTTGGTTTAAATCCTACTTCTGCTATGGTGGCATGTGTGACTTTGGACAAAGTTCTTCACATTGTTTTTCTCTATCTATAAAATAAGAGAATTGGACTCTATGGTGTCTAAATTCTCTAAGTTTTCTAAATCTAAATACATGATCAACAAGTTACACTGAAACTTAGACAGACTCTTTTGGGATGATTTGGGAAACTAACTTTCTATAATAAAATTCCTAAAGAAGAATGAACTCATGCCTCAGCAGTGACATAAACTTTTTCAATATAAAATATCAATATTTAAATTTTTCTCCAGAGGATTAATAATGCAAAAGTGGAGAAACAATACATTTGTATGTGTAATCTTTAGGATTATCCCTAGTAATTTATATGCCTATTTCTAGGCAACCAATAAAATCAACTTGAACATCAATCTCCTTCCTTGAGATGTAAATAATTCAAAAGAAAAAGGAGGGGAAAAGACCATCTTTCTCTATAGCATGCAATCATTGGTCTGATTTTCTGAGAAAGAAGAGTAAACCAAAAATAATCATGAGTAATGGGGATTCATTATGGTGACTTAAAGGAGCAAAATTACCTCCCATAAATTCAAAGTAATTTGTTTCTATCAACCTCTCTAGTAATGAATTTCCATTTATTTTCAGATTGGGTAGTAACATCTTTTCACAAATAGCTAATGTAACTTGTCATCTTCTATCTGTCCTCATTCATTTGATATTTTCCAAAGGTTTTGAAAGTGTTTGGAGTTTTTTGTTTTCCCCTTTTGATTCTGAGGCATCTAATATTTTGGTTAAATTGAATTCTGCATTTACTGACTTGGAAGCTATGGTAGTTCCTAACGAATGGAGTTGCGAAACAAATGTACCAACATCACTTTTGTAAAGAATACCATAATTGTGATAGACAACCTCTAGAGAAACCCAAATTTATCTAATCAGATATGATAAAAGAAAAATATCTCATATCTTTTTATAGAAAGTATAGAGGTAGGGACTGAACCTGTAATTTTCTCAGTGTAGAGAAGTTATAGATATGTAAATTCCTTCTACTGATGGAGTGTGACACTGCTATTAAGTAGGTAACTGCAATTTATAGTTTTAAAGATTACCTTAAGGACACTGAGTTTAAGTGACTGTTCCAAAGTCACCCAGCCAATTTGGTCAGAAATGGGATTTGAACCTAAGTTTTTATATGTACATCTCTTTCTAGTTGGAGATAGTTTTGAGAGGCCAATCCATAGTAAGGTATTGTTAGTAGGGGATTTCACTACAAAATAATGAAATGGATGAGTTGCTCTAGTTGTTTGTCTTATAACTAAAACCAGTTTCAGTGTTTAAAGAAAGGGAATAAGCTTTTATTAAGTACCTACTATGTTCCAGACATTATACTAAGTACTTTACAAAAGTTAGCTTTTTAAAATCTCACAATATTTCCAGATTGTACTATTATTACCTCCCCATTTAACAATTAAGGAAATTGAGACAAAGAGTTAAGTAATATACCCCATGAAGTAAGTGTCTGAAATTAGATTTGAACTCAGATTTTCCTGATCTCATGTCCAGAGCTCTACCTACTCCATCACTTTGCTGCCTCTGTAGCTGTTTAGATAGTAGACCAAAACACTGGACCAATAATTAGTTTCTTTCTTTCTTTCTTTTTTTTTCTTTCTTTTGCTGAGGCAATTGGGGTTAAGTGACTTGCCCCCTGCGTCACATAGCTAAGAAGTACTAAGTGTCTGAGTCAGATTTGAACTCAGATCCATCTGACTTCAGGGCTGGTGCTCTAGCCACTGTGCCATCTAGCTGCCCCTAATTACTTTCTTTATTCTAATCAGCACTGCATATAAGAAGGGTAGCCTGTTCACTGCTATTTTTTGAAATTTGTGATAAATAGCCACCTTTGCAAAAATACCTCATCTACTAACTCTTTTGCAAACCTAATTCAAACATGGAAATCTCTTAGGTTAAGCAACAGTAAAATTCTAAATATTACTCAATGTCTTTTACTATCTCACTAGCAATTGAAATCCCAAAATTATGGCTACTCTAACTTTAGTCCTGACAACTAGGGATGAAACATTGTGCTTAAGTCTTATCTTCCTTTACTAGAATTCTTTGAAGATAAGAGAGTACTGAGGGTGTTTACATCTTTTACCTGGGAAGCATGAGAAAGTCCAAGAGATCTTTCCTGCCTTTTTCTGATTAGCATATAACATTAGTTAAATTAGCTGATTCTTATCTTGAAAGTCACACAAGACCTAGGGGGATACTAGATGGATATTTTCATAGAAAAGAGAGAAATAAAATAGTGAGAGAACTTAAATGACCAAAAAATTGCTAAGTACTTAATGGTCTAGGGCAAGTTCCTGAAACACAGCATCTTAAAGCACTAGAATGGAGATGCAAAAAGAAAGAAAGAAAGAAAAAGAGCAAATATAAAAATAAATACAGTAATGAGGATGTGAAGAAGAAGCTTGGTTATTTTAGTGATACAACTGGGACTGGCCTCTTACATGTATTGCTTGCTTATGTCAATAAAGAGAAATACAAAGAATAATAATATGTAGGACTAAGATTTTCAAAGTGATTAACTTTGCTTTAAATGTTAGGGTATGACAAGCATTGTTTAACCCCAATTCACGTATGAGAAAATGAAATTAAAAAGATTTGCCCAGAGCCACAAAGCTAAGTGTTGGAGCAGAAATTTAATTCTAGTTCTTTTGATTACTAAACCAGTACTCTTTCAAAACATGCTAAGTCTTCACTAAGATGAGAACTAAGTTCCTCTTTCTAAATATACACTTCTAAATATCTCTGTCCTTTTATAAATATCTTTCAGTATTAAAAAATTATATAAACTAAATTTAGACCATTTTGGTGGCACAGTGGATAGAGCACTAGGCTTGGACTTGAAGAGTCATCTTCCTGAGTTCAAATCCTATTTCAGAGACTCTCTGCCCAGGGTGACCCTGGGCAAGTGACTTAACCTTCTTTGCTCTTAGTTTTCTCATCTGTAAAATAAGCTGGAGAAAGAAAGGCAAACCACTCCACTTTCTTTGTCAAGAAAACCCCAAATGGGGTTTTGGACATAACTGAATTGCCTGAACAACAACATAATTATATTTAAAACCACAGTGTTGAGAATAGTGTGCTGGCTCTGGAGTAGGAAGGCTTAGGCTGAAAACCCACCTTTGATATTTATTGTTTGTGTCCCCTTATAGAAGTGATTTAACCTCCATAGATTTCAGTTTCTTTATGTATGGCATGAAGGTTCTAGGCTAGATGGATCCTAAGATGTCTTATTATAAGATCTTTATTATTGAATCTATGCTCCTATGAATAACAACACCTTGAAAGAATAATATCAATACATATTATATAGTTGTATTGCCATGTTTGTTTTGTTTTTATATTGCAAACATTTGAAGATTACTCCCTTTCAGTTTTTTCTAAGTAAAATAGTTAAGTAAAACATATAGTGACTTTGAGGGTATTTGTAATATTTTATATCTGTAACACTAACTCTTCTGTGCATTAAAAATCTATTTTTTTCTTTCCCTCATCAAAAAAAGGAATGCTTCACACACATATTCTTGTAATAAATATGAAATCAATTTCCTAATGGCTGCATCTATCTATTGGTGCTTAGCATATTGTCTAGCACATAGTGGGTATTTAATAAGTATTTATTGAATTATTTTATACACACATGCACACTGTTATAGATAGCACCTTCCATCATTGGTCCTTTGAAATCATGATCATAGACTGATTATGTTTTTTACAGGTTTCAATATTTTTATAGTGTTATTTTTTTCTGATTATGTGCATTTAATTCTCAGTGATAGGCAATTAATTAGAGAATAATTGGTTTGTAGTCCATAGAAATATATGTATCAACTAATCTCTTATTTGATGTTTCAGATTTGAAAAACTTGTTTTCCTCAGGGATAATAGCTTGCTAGAAAAATGTTGATAATGGTTTTGAGTTTAGTTATCTCTCTTTCCTTAAAAAAATTGTCCAAGAATATATCATGGCACAAACATAAACCATATTATATTATGTGATAAGTCAACAAACAACAAACATTTGTAAGGCCCTAATATAAAGAGAATGGCACTAATCCAGGTGCTGTGGGGCATACAAATGTGAAATAGATGGGTCCATGAGTTTGAGGAGAATGCAATCTTGTAAGGAAGAGAAGGTATATACAAATAAATATTGTGTGGGAAAAGGTGAAGAACTTACAGCACATATTGATCAGAGACTGTTAGCTAAAGTAGATCAAGCCTATAGGCCTCAGTTTTGGCTTCTCCGGAGTCATGTGATTTTAGATAAGGCCTAGACTACATTTCATTGTCCAACATGGCCAAAGAAGCTGTATATCATCTTGTCTACTACATTCCACTGACCTCTGCAATAAAATAAATATTTATGTAAAATGAATCACATGAATGTTTTATTTCATAGTGCAAATAGTGTGCAATAGTATTATGTCTATAAAACAATGTATATACCTTAATTAAAAATATTCTTTTGCTAAAATATATTGGTAATTATAGGCTCCATCATCAAGTCAGAATTGTTTTATTGAGTATCCTGATTTGATGCTGATGGCTGCAAAACGATAAAGATCCTGAAGGTTGGGGTGACTGTGTCAATTTCTCAAAAGAAAACAATAATGAAGTTTGTTGCATTGATTCTTTCATTTGATCACTCAAAGGCCATTTAGGTTTATTAATTGCCCCAATTTCAATAGCATCTTGTCTCAGGGAATTTAGAGGCCCAA